>NC_069499.1:1020044887-1020174887 GCF_027579735.1 Bombina bombina | reverse complement strand
TATATATATATATAGTGTGTATGTATGTTTAATTAGATATGTTATACACACTTAGTAGAGTGTTATGCCGCACTCAGTGGATTTTCAAAGGCAAACAGTAGTTTATTTTAGTGTGTGACGTTTTGGGACATGTCCCTTCCTCAGAAGAAATATATATCATTTTTTTTTTTTTTAAAACAATATAATGCACTTTTTTTGCTTGTGCCTAGAGTGCACTATATCAGTCTCTGCAGATTACTAAAAATGATTTTTTTTTATCATAGTATAATGAAATTGGGGGTATTACCCTTGTCTAAATGTGTGTAGTTTGGGGATTTTGGTGATTGTATTACCTTTAGTTTTAAGAGTCTGCAACTTGTTTGTGCGCAAGTTACATAGTTTAATGTTGAACACTTACAAAGCTCTTCACTGTCAAAGGGTTTGTATTCCATTTGCAGTGAATAGTGAGGTTAAATAATTTTGCTGTCTTGTGTAAAAGATACTGTTTCGGATCTGGTGGGTGTGGGCTTTTTTATTTTATTTTTATTTCCTGGCAATTAATGTTATATTTAACTTGTATATTCTTAACCTTTTTGCATGTTGAATTCCAAAATCCTTTTTTAACCGTCCTTGATGTTTCAATTTGAAAGAGACCAGTGGGGGCTGAGACCATTGAGGCTAAGATGACTGCCTTTCCTGGTTGGCCTTTCCAAACATTGTGTGACCCTTGCCCTATGACCCTTTGGCTGACCTTACCGGAAGCCATGACGACAACAGCCTATTGCCATTAGACGCAGGGTGATGGTGAGGATTCCAAGGGTTAGACAAATCCAGTTTTAATCTAAATTAGGTGACTTCCCTTGCGTGTTCTTCCAAGTTGCCTCTGTTGTACCTCCTGTCATACTTTATATATTTTAGAGTGACTGGCATCTTTGTAAAGTGCATGTAAACTAGTTAATATTTTAATGTCAAAATCCTTAAGCATTAATAAAACTAAAAAGGATGGAGGAGTGCGATTCCTAAAATTCTTAACGCAGTTGAGCAGTTACTAGTGCCCCCAGGCACTGCTCTTCATGTGCCAGAATCACTGCTTTAAAAGGAGGTTTTATAAGACATCTTCACTAGCTAATAAATGCCCTTCCAGAAGAATTTAGATACAGTCTGCGTGTGTGTGTGATTGGCCACTAACCTTTTTTTCATTTCTTTCTATATGCGTTAAAGGTGGCTACAGAAGCCAGAGGTCCGGTAGAGATAAATATGGACCACCTGTACGCACCGAATACAGGCTAATTGTGGAGAACCTCTCCAGTCACTGCAGTTGGCAGGACCTTAAGGTGTGTATTAAGATTTTCATACCATTTGCTTGTTTTCTATTTCTGAATATAGTTCTGAGGATTTTTTTTATTTTTTTAAATAACGAATTGTTTGACAATTGGGTATGATTTTAAAGGGAAACATTTCAAATCTGAAATGGCCACTAGAGCATTTCAAATAAATCAAAGTATTTTTTTGTATACACAGGAAAACTGTTCATGCAAAACACCAACCTTGTATGCTCTGAGTGACTTGTGTCCACAGTGTGTGTATTATCCTAGAGATACTTTTTAAAATATTAAATATGCATGTGTAGCAAAACAATTTCCTTATTTGTACAGTCACTAAGTGGAAGCTGGCATCTTTTTTGTTGAGCATAGAATATAAAAAAATTGAAGCAGTGATTTAATGGAACATCTCTCAATATTAACAAACAAACTAGTTACATTCGCGTGGTGTATATTTGTGTGTGAATTCTGAAGTGTTGATCCACAAGATACAGAAAGGGATTCTCTAACCTACTTGAGACACTATTTCCTCCTCAGCGAGTCTACAACTAGGTCAGAATGGTGGACAGCCATATTTATCCAGGCAGGAAAAATCATCTTCCAGTGTGAATAAGGTTACAGGCCGCACAGGGTTAAATGTGATTTTATCCACCACTCCTGGTCTAAAGAGTGTTGATGGTTGTCGCTTTTAAAGGACCACTAAATGCAGTAAGATTTCATAATTAAGTGCATAATAAAAATACAATGCAATAACACCTACTCTAAATTTCAAATAAGCAGTAGAATTTGTTTTCTGGCAAATGTGTTTTCTCTCTTATTTCCTTAATACAAGGAGAGTCCACGTCTTCATTCCTTACTGTTGGGAAATACTGAACCTGGCCACCCAGAGGAGGCAAAGACACCCCAGCCAAAGGCTTAAATACCTCTCCCACTTCACCCATCCCCCAGTCATTCTTTGCCTTTCGTCACAGGAGGAAGGCAGAGAAGTGTCAGAAGATTTCGGAGTTGTTCCTCAAGAGGGATATATGCCTTTCGTTATGGAACTGGAGTTTTAAGTAGTCTTGTCAGCCTCTCAGTGAGAGCATTGACGAAAGTTAGTCGGGAGATTCTTTCTGCGAACCCACCCAGACTGCCTGCTAACACCTCCTTAAGCAACCAGTGTTGACGAGTTTCACTGTCTGCTTTTTTTTAACTCAAGTCCATGTCAGGAGTGATGCTACAAGACTGTCACACTTGAGAGGCTGTGTTTCTGTTCGACAGCACGGATTCTAGTAAAATGTTTTACTTATGTTGAAATTGCTGAAGAGGGTCACAGTGTGAATCCTTTTATAGAATCATGGGCTAATAGCTCCTGAGGGAGGTTATTGAGCAGTGGGGATTAATCAAATGTGTTTTTGATTTATGCTGCTTATGTGTGATTTATTTTTTGGGCTCATAGACTGTTATGCGGTAACGGAACATATAGGTGTTTTACTTTCACTTTGAACGCTGCGCAGCTTGATTACATTGTCATGCTTTTTCTCATAGCAGGGGCAGTCCTGCATTGCGCACCACCTGACCGAGCTAACCGTCGGAGAGGTCGCTTCTTCTCTCGATCCAGGAGGTGGTGAGTGCCCCAGTCATTGGGGGTATATAGGTGCCATTTTTGAGAAAAATATAAAGTTAATTTATTTGTATCCTACTGTTAGCTCAAGCTATGGAGGATCCTGATATGCTTGAGGGTGCTCCCTCTATTCCTAATAGTAATACCTGTCTATATTTGTGAGGAGGCCTTGGTGTGCCCGCCCTCTCAACTGTGTTCCATATGCATCAACAAGGTTTTGTCTAAGAAGGTTAACCCCTTTAGTGCAACTGAGCCGTCCACCTCTGAGGACTCGCCATCCTGTGAGGTGCATACCCATCAATCATGTCTATTGTCTCCAGCAGCTTCTCGTAGCATGCCTGATCCTTCGCCTGGAGGGAGGGAACCTTTACCATTACACTTTACCGCGCAGTTAAAGACGGTGGTGTCTGAGGCCCTTAGTGCTTTACATCTTCCTGCTAAGCGGAAGGTTAAACATAGATCTCCGGTCCAGGGGACATCCAGTGATTTACTTGATTTCTCTGCCTTTCAGGTATCCGAGGATGGGTCACACTCTGAGTCTTCAGAAGGTGAAATTTCTGGATTGGAGTCTGCTACCTCTAGGCCTCCGGCTGCGGAGGAGCCAGCCTTTAGATTTAAGATTAAACACTTAAGTTTTCTTCTAAAGGAGGTTCTGTTGACATTAGAGGTTCCAGAGGCCAAGTTGCCTGATAAACCTTTGATCCCTAAATTAGAGTGTACGAATACAGGGTAGCGTCGCTAACTTTTCCCGTATCCGTAAAAATGGCGACTATTATTAAAAACGAATGGGATAGATTTGGATCTTCCTTTTCTCCTTCGGCTGCCTTTAAAAAATTGTTCCCGGTCCCATACTCTCAGCTAGAGTTGTGGGGTTCCGTCCCTAAGGTGGATGGTGCTATCTCCACGTTAGCTAAGCGTACTACTATCCGCCTTGAGGATAGCACGTCTTTCAGAGAACCAATGGATTAGGAAATGGAAACTTTTCTCAGGAAACTGTTTCAGAATACGGGATATTTATTTCAACCAGCAGCGGCTGTGGCCTCGGTTGCTGGAGCCGTGGCCTACTGGTGCGACTCCTTAGCAGAATTGATAGAGTTGGAGGGTCCTCTCAATGTTATCCAGGAAAGAATTAAGGCTTTGAGAATTGCTCATTCTTTTATATGTGATGCAAACATGCAGATTATTCGCCTGAATGCTAAGATCTCTGGTTTCTCAGTGCAGACGCGTCAGGCGCTCTGGCTAAAGTCGGGGTCTGCGAACATGACTTCTAAGTCTTGATGACTTTCCCTCCCTTTTAAGGGAAACATGTTATTTTGTCCAGGCCTGGACTCCATTATCTACACGGTTACAGGGGGCAAGTGTGCCTTCCTACCGCAGAACAAAAAAAGAAAAAATCTAAGGGACAAGGATCTAATTTTCGTTCTGAGAAGTCCCAACGTCAGCAGTCCTCTAAGCGAGAGCAAACCAAGAGCACTTAGAAGCCGGCTCAATCCTGGTGTAAATACAAGCAGAACAAGAAGCCTGCCGAGAACAAGTCGGCATGAAGGGGCGGCCCCCGATCCAAAGCTTGATCATGTAGAAGGACACTGTCGCTGTTTTCAGACACTTGGTCCAGAAACGTACAGGATCTGTGGGTCCTGGAATTCATGGCTCAGGGATACAAGATAGGTTTCAAATCTCATCCACCCAAGGGCAGATTTCTCCTCTCAAGTCTCTTTAAAACCAGAAAAGAGGGAAGCTTTTCTGGGGTGCGTGCGGGATCTGTCCTCCTTAGGGGTCATTGTCCCGGTTCCGTTTGCAGAAAAAGGTTTGGGATACTACTCAAATCTGTAGTCCCAAAGGAGGAGGGAACTTTCCGCCCAATTCTGGACCTAAAGTGCTTAAACAAGTTTCTAAATGTCCCCTCTTTCAAGATGGAGACAATAAGATCCATTCTCCCTCTAGTTCAGGAAGGACAGTTCATGACCACTATAGATCTGAAGGATGCCTACCCACGGGAATAGGGCCCTCAATTTCTCCTGTATGTGTTTGTAAATTCTGTCCTTTCTCTTAGTCTTAGAAGTTTTATATTATTGTTTTATTTAAATGAACTGTATCCATGGACAGCGCTGTGGAATACGATGGCGCTTCATAAATAAAGTATAATAATACCTTCACGTTCCAATCCACAGAGGCACTTCCAGTTCATTGCACTTCCGTTTGGTTTAGCTTGGCCCCAAGAATCTTCACAAAGGTTCTGGGAGCTCTCCTGGCTGCCTCCAGAACCCAAGTTATAGCATTAGCTCCCTACTTGGATGACATTCTGGTTTGAACGCCATCCTTGCATTTAGCAGAGAACCATTTGGTTTCTCTCTTCGATCACATGGATGGAAGATAAACTTACAGAAGAGTTCCCTCATCCCAAGCACCAGGGTAGAATTCCTGGGCATTATATTAGATTCAGTACCCATGAGGATATTTCTAACCGACCAGAGATGGTGCAAGCTAGCTTCGGCATGTCTTGCCCTCCGGACCTCCTTAAGGCCATCTAGTGGCTCAGTGTATGGAGGTAATTGGTCTCATGGTGTCCAGCATGGACATAATTCATTTTGCCAGGTTCCGTCTCAGACCGCTACAGCTGTGTATGCTGAGGCAGTGGAACAGAGATCATTCGGATCTGTCTCAACAGATTTCCCTGGACAACCGGTCGAGAGAATCACTCTCTTGGTGGCTCTGTCCAGATCTGTCCCGAGGGACATCCTTTCTCAGACCATCCTGGGGGATTGTGACTACGGACACAAGCCTCTCAGGATGGGGAGTTGTTTGGGGTGCCAAGAAGGCACAGGGCCTTTGGTCGCAGGAGGAACTCTCCCTCCTGATCAACATTTTGGAGCTTCAGGCAATCTGCAATGCTCTGAAGGCTTGGCCTCTTCTGGGTTCGTCCCGGTTTTTCAGATTCCAATCAGACAATATAACCTCAGTGGCTTACATAAACCATCAGAGGGGAACTGGAAGTTCCCTAGCGATGAGGGAAGTATCTCGAATTTTGGAGTGGGTAGAGGCCCACGGCTGTTTGCTGTCAGCGATCCACATTCCCGGTGTGGACAACTGGAAAGCGGACTTTCTCAGCAGACAATCCTTTCATCTGGGGGAATGGTTTTTCCATCCCGAAGTGTTTGCGAAGATGTGCTTCAGGTGGGGGATGCCAGAGATAGATCTCGTCTCAATACCAAACTACCCAGATATGGGTTGAGGTCCAGGGATCCTCATGCGGAGCTAATAGATTCATTAACGGTGCCTTGGAGGTTCAATCTAATCTACCTTTTTCTGCCTTTATCACTCCTTCCTCAAGTAGTGGCCCATATCAAGCAGGAGCAAGGACGTGGTTCGCGGACCTAGTGAGGCTGTTATCTTCTCCATGGAGGTTACCTTGTCGCAGTGATCTGCTGGAACAGGGTCCTTTTGTTCTTTGTTAAGAACGAGGCTTCTAGGGATCTGATTTGTAAGGCAGCCACCTGGTCCTCCTTACACACTTTTTCTAAATTTTACAAGTTTTATGTTTTTGCTTCAGCTGAAGCAGCGTTCGGGAGAGAGGTTTTGCAGGCTGTGGTGCCCTCAGATTAGGGTCCGTCTCTCTTTTTTTGTTTCTCCTGTTATCATTCAGTGTCCTCTAGAGCTTGGGTATGTTTCCCAACCGTAAGGAAGGAAGTTGTGGACTCTCCTTATATTAAGGAAAACATAAATTATGCTTACCAGATAATTTAATTTTCTTCTGTACAAGGAGAGTCCATGGGCCCTGCCAGTGTTTTCTGATGGGCGGCCTCCAAAAATAAATATTTTTCTTCTGGCACTTTTTACACCCTGATATTTATCCTACTGTTCCTTGTTCCCTCGGCAGAATGACTGGGCGATGTGGGAGAGGTATTTAAGCCTTTGGCTGGGGTGTCTTTGCTGCCTCCTGGTGGCCAGGTTCTTAATTCCTAACAGTAAGGAATTAAGCCGTGGACTCTCCTTGTACAGAAGGAAATTAAATTATCTAGTAAGTAAAATTTGTTTTTCCGGCCCCTGTATCATTTGACAGACAGCCAATCAGACTAGTATACGTAAACCCTGTGATCTTGTGCACATACATAGTAGGAGCTTGTTTCCAAGAAAGTGTGTATATAAAGACTGTGCAAAATTTGATAATGGAAGTAAATTGGAAAGTGTCTTAAAACTGCATGCTCTATTTGAATCATACAAGTTTATTTACATGACAAAGCCAAACCATCTCAAGGTGGTTACTGTCCATTTAAAGGGACATTAACCACAAATCTTAGCCTGCATAACACTGTACCTTCATATCTTAGAAGAATTTAGCATTGAATAATGCAGCTTTATTTTTATAAGAAACGCATGCTCAGTTGACACTGGTTTCTCTGTCCCCCAGCACAAAAGAACCCATACTAAATAAACAGACATATGAATGCTATTAATGACTGTTATGCCTCCAGCTTGCAAATGCAGACACGTGCATGTAGCAGATTATTATTCTCAGACTTTTAGCTGCTCAGGGACTTAGTCTACTCCAGATGTTTTATTGTTTAAAAAGATCATCCCTTTATTACCCATCTCCCAGTTTTGCACAGCCAACATGGTTATATTAATATATTTTGTTTACCTCCTGTGATTACCTTGTATCTTAAGTCTTTTCAGACAGCCCACTTATCTTAGGGCTATTTATTATCCAATGACTTGTGTCCTGCATAACTCCATGGGAGTGAGCACAGTTATCTATATGGCACACATGAATTGGCAGTGTCTTGCTGTGAAAAGTTAATAAAATTGAGCTTATGCACATGAATTTACCGAGGAGTGAGCACTGATTGGCTAAAATGCAGGTCTGTCAAATGAGCTAAAATAAGGGGGCAGTCTGCAGAGGCTTGGATACAAGGTAATTAGAGGTTAAGTGTATTATTATAACTTTGTTATGCAAACCTAGGTAATGGGTAATAAAGGGATTATCTTTTTAAACAGCAAAAATTCTGGTGTTGACTGTCGCTTTAACTTTGTGTTAAAAGCCCAAGATCAAAAAATAATCTTAAAAACAGGGGTACTTTAATTTTTTTTTTTTTTTTTTTTTTTTTTTTTAAATGCACTGAGGACATTCCCCTCTCTCTTTTAGGACTTCATGAGGCAGGCAGGTGAAGTTACCTATGCAGATGCACACAAAGAACATAACAATCAAGGCGTGATAGAGTTCAGGTCTTACTCTGACATGAAAAGGGCTATGGATAAGCTTGATGGTACAGATATTAATGGAAGAAAGATAAGGCTGGTGGAAAGCAAAAACCGCCACCGGAGGTCCTACTCTGGCAGCAGATCCAGGTAAAGATGTTAGTCTTCTTGCTGTGCTACAGACAGACTTTATTTTTTCTTTTACAGTACCATTAAATACACTAAAATTGTAAAATCAACAAATGCATATTTGAAAGGCAATGCAACAGCACTTAACCCCTTAAGTACCAGGGTCGTATCCTGTACGATGACGCTGTCCTTGCGTCTCTGCTGCGATCTTGTTAAAAGTATCAAGGTTGCGCTACTTCTGCATGCCACACAAGTGGGGCAGAGCAGAAATAGACTTGCAGAGGTATTGATGCATCGGAAAGCAGTGGTGCCGATCGTTGGTGGTGTAGGAGGGAGGAGGTTGGCCCATCGCTGGAGGGGAGGTGGGTGGGAAAAAAAAGTTTAGAGAGGCAGTGAGTGGGGGGGCTCTTATAGTGGAGGAGGATTTGAGTGTGGAAAATTGATCTGGGAGGTGGGTAGGGTAATGAGGGGGAGCAGCTACACTACAGAAAAAAGTTTTCTTTTACAAGATATGACGAGTCCACGGATTTCATCCTTATGGGATATCGCCGAGGAGGCAAAGAGCTCCACAGCAGAGCTGCATAAATAGCTCCTCCCTTCCCCCCAACCCAGTCATTCTCTTTGCCTGTGTTAGTGATAGGAAGAGGTAAAGTGAGGTGTCTAGTTTAGATTCTTCAATCAAGAGTTTTTTATTTTTAAATGGTGCCAATGTGTACTATTTTACTATAGAGCAGCCTCTGCATTTATAGCCTCAGGGCTATTGGAACAGGTGGGGTTTTAGCTTTGCTGCGCCTCCCATTATTGTGCTGCTCTGATGTGCTGGTCTTAGAGAAATTTAACTAAGACCCCCTTATCTTCCCAGGACCTCAGGAGGAAGAGTGGACCTCTTGACACTGAGTTGTCATGCTGTTCCTCAGCATGGAGGTAGGTGCAGTTTTGTTTTACTTCTGGGGCTCTGCAGCATATCCTGGATTTAACTGTACTTTATTTTTGCTATCAGGGGCTACGTGTAATAAGGGCTTCCCTGCTACAATATGTCTAACATACGTTTATTCCCCTAACGTTCTGAGAGAGACTAAGAAGTGTTGGGGTATGATGGTGCTGGACACTGTATAATATGTGGGCAGTTCTGGTTGCGGTGACAATATGGGCTTATAAGGCTGACGCTGGGGTACACTACCGGAGGTCATGTCTTTTTAACTTTATTAAGGCTTTGGTAAATGACGGTTCTCAGTTTGTTTTGTGAGGAGTTTATGTTTACGCCCACAATGGGTGGGGCTTGATGTTTGCACGCTTCCGCGCAGTTACTTTCTCCATTAGTTTCGTCTGGCAGCATTCCTCACGGCCTCTAAGATCACTTGTTGTGAGAATTTACAAGTGACCTTAGGAGCGCCGTACGAGGGGTGATCGGGTCGAGCACGGGGAGGCAGGTAGGAGCCGCAGCAGAGCTGCGGCGAGGTGTCTGTTTTTCTTTTTTTTTTTTTTTTTGGCCAGTTAGTCTAACACAGGGAGTGTGGATAAGATAGTTAAGAGCTTCTCTCTGTTTTTTGCCTATAAACAGGGTTAGCGCAGAGGGAGTATTTAAAGACACAGTACTATAGTCTTTATTTGTATTACTGCTTCTGTGACTCGACCAGGTTTGTTTGTGTTTTTCTGTTATCACAGTTTGTTAACATGGATGACATTGAGCAAAGTACATGTCCCATGTGTTTAGATGCCATTGTGGAACCCCCTGTTACACTTTGTCCCACATGTATTGAGAGGGCTTTACAGTGTAAAGAACAAATTTTCTTTAAAAAAGATATATCTAATGAATGTCCTCAGAATGATGAAATTCAGGGTATGCCGCATCTTTCTCCCCAAGCGTCACAGCCTTCAACGCCCGCACAGGTGACGCCATGTTCTTAAACGGCGTCTGCTTCATTTACTCTGCAGGATATGGCTGCAGTTATGTCATCCACTCTTACAGAAGTTATATCTAAGTTGCCAGTGTTACAAGGCAAACGCAGCAGGACAGAGGCCCACGTGGTCCCTGCAACTTCTGATAGCTTTCTCCGATATACCTTCCCAGGGCTCTGAATTGGGGGTAGGGAGGCACTGTCTGAGGGGGAACTGTCTGATTCAGGAAGTGCATTACCCCAGACAGACTCAGACGTCATGTCCTTCAGATTTAAACTTGAACACCTCCGCCTTTTGCTACGAGAGGTTTTGGTGACTCTGGACGACTGACTCTATTGTGGTCCCTCCAGAGAAATTGAGTAAGATGGACAAATACTTAGAGGTCCCTTCTTATTCCGATGCGTTCCCAGTTCCTAAGAGAATTTCGGAAATTATTACAAGGGAATGGGAGAGACCGGGTATCCCATTCTCCCCTTCCCCTATTTTCAGGAAAATGTACCCTATAGTTGACACCGTTCGGGACTCTTGGCAGACGGTCCCTAAGGTGGAGGGAGCTATCTCTACCCTGGCTAAGCGTATGAATATCCCTATTGAGGACAGGTGTTCTTTCAAAGACCCTATGGATAAAAAGTTGGATGGTCTTCTAAAAAAGCTTTATAGCATTGCTAAACATTGGAAAACTGGCATTCTTTCCTGGCAGGAGATTCTTAACAAAATTAATACCACCTATTCCATGTATGACTCAGCAGCCTGGATTCTGGACAATAGGGAGACAGTCGACCAAATTTGGTTTTATTGGGTATTGAGAGGGTCACCTGCTAACACTTCTAGAACCATGCCATTATTGCAATAGATTGTCAAATGCTAACAAACTGCCATTCTCATCTATACGGCCCAAGGTTGTCCACCCTTCCACCTCAAAAAAGAAATGATAGAATTAGAAACTTAAATCAAACACAGAAGTATTGAATTCAAGTGACTCAATTTTGTTTTTTCCCCCCTCCTTTTTTTTTTTTTTTCCTTTTTCTTTCTCCTTTTTGGTTATTGTTACTTTTAGTGTTAGGTATTGGTTTGTATAGACTTCTGCTACTGTTTGAAAATGTCTTTTAATATTGGAGTCCAATATAATCATTTGTAGAATGTGTAAAGACAAATAGTACAAGATATGTGGTCTGTATTGAACAAGTTACTTTTATTATATTGGAGATTGTATATGGTAATGGAAACATGATTATTAGGTGCTAACATGTCTCCTTATTATGTGCGATATGTTGTAATCCGTGTGAAAATATGTTAATAAAAAGATTTAAACATAAAAAAGCTTTATATTCATCAAGGGTTTCTATTACAACCGACGGCCTGCATTGTAACAGTCACAACTCTAGAAGAGTCCCTTAAGACTGAGACTCCTTTTAGAAGAAATAAGGGATAGAATTAAGGCCCTTAAGCTGGCTAATTCTTTTTACGGTTGCCGCCTTTCAGATCGCCAAATTGGCGGCTAAGAATTCAGGATTTTCCATTTTAGCGCGCAGAGCCTTATGGTTAAAATCTTGGTCTGCGGGTGTGTCCTCTAAATCAAAGCTCTTGGAGATTCCTTTCAAGGGTAAGAGCCTGTTTGGGCCTGACTTGAAGGAGATCATCTCTGACATTACGGGAGGTAAGGGTCACCTCCATCAGGATGAAACCGCTAAACAAAGACAGAATAATTTTTGTTCCTTTCGAAACATCAAGGGAATCCCCTCTTCCTCTTCTGTTAAACAGGAAGGGAATTTTTCTCAAGCCAAACCCACCTGGAAACCTTGGGGTTGGAACAAGGGTAAACAACCCAAGAAGCCTGCTGGAACAAGGGTAAACAACCCAAGAAGCCTGCTGCTGCTACCAAGACAGCATGAAGGGGCGGCCCCCGATCCGGGACCGGATCTAGTAGGGGGCAGACTTTCTCTCTTTATCCAAGCTTGGATAAGAGACGTTCAGGATCCCTGGACACTAGAAATCGTGTCTCAAGGGTATAAGTTGGAGTTCAAAAATTCCTTCCCAAGGGGAAGGTGGCTTCTTTCACGATTGTCTAGTACTGTAGACCAAATAAAAAGAGAGGCATTATTACTTTCTGTAGAAGACCTCTCCACCATGGGAGTTATTTGTCCCGTTCCAATACAGGGGCAGGGGTTTTTACTCAAATCTTTTCGTGGTTCCCAAAAAAGAGGGAACGTTCCAACCCATTTTAGATCTCAAGAGTCTAAACAAGTTTCTCAGAGTTCCATCCTTCAAGATGGAGACTATTCAGACAATTCTTCCATTGATCCAGGAGGGTCAATATATGACTACCGTGGACTTAAAGGATGCATATCTTCATATTCTTATCCACAAAGATCACCAGTTCCTAAGGTTTGCCTTCCTGGGCAAACATTTTCAGTTCGTGGCTCTTCCCACGGCACCCAGGGTCTTCACGAAGGTTCTTGGGTCTTTGCTAGCGGTTCTCAGACCGCGGAGCATTGCAGTGGCGCCTTATCTGGACGATATTCTGATCCAGGCGTCTTACCAACTGACAAAGTCTCATACCGACATGGTTCTGTCCTTTCTAAAGACTCACGGGTGGAAGGTGAATCTAGAAAAGAGTTCACTAATTCCACAGACAAGGATTCCTTTCCTGGGAACTCTAATAGATTCTATATCCATGAAAATCTTCTTGACGGAAGTCAGAAAGTTAAAGATTCTGAATACTTGCTGAGCCCTTCAGTCCAATCCTCGGCCATCAGTGGCTCAGTGCATGGAGGTAATTGGATTGATGGTGGCGGCAATGGACATCATTCCGTTTGCTCGTTTTAATCTCAGACCTCAGCAACTGAGCATGTTCAGACAGTGGAATGGAGATTATGCAAATTTGTCTCCTTGGATAGATCTGGATGAGGAGACAAGAGACTCTTCTTTGGTGGTTGTCACAGGATCATCTGTCCCAGGGGACATGCTTCCGCAGACCCTCATGGGTGATAGTGACAACGGACGCCAGTCTACTAGGATGGGGTGCAGCCTGGAATTCCCTGAAGGCTCAGGGTGTGTGGACTCTGGAGTCTCTACTTCCAATCAATATTCTGGAGTTGAGGGCAATATTCAATGCTCTTCAGGCTTGGCCTCGGTTGGCTTCGGCAAAGTTCATACGATTTCAGTCGGACAACATCACGACTGTGGGCGGAGGTTCACTCTTGTTATCTGTCGGCAATCTACATCCCAGGAGTAGACAACTGGGAAGCGGATTTTTTGAGCAGATAGACATTTCATCCGGGGGAGTGGGAACTCCACCCCGGAGGTCTTTGCCACCCTGATTCTCAGATGGGGCAGACCGGAGCTGGATCTTATGGCATCTCGTCGGAATGCCAAGCTCCCGAGATACGGATCCAGGTCCAAGGATCCTCAGGCCGAACTGATAGGTGCCTTGGCAGCGCCTTAGTCGTTCAACCTAGCTTATGTGTTACCTCAGTTTGCTCTCCTTCCCCGGGTGATTGCTCGAGTCAAACAGGAGAGGGCTTTGGTGATTCTCATCGCTACTGCGTGGCCTCTCATGAATTGGTATGCCGATATAATGGACATGTCATCACTGCCACTGTGGAAGCTTCCATTGAGGCAGGACCTTCTCATTCAGGGACCCTTCCATCATCCAAATCTAATTTCTCTGCAGCTGACTGCTTGGAGATTGAACGCTTGATTTTATCTAAGCGGGGGTTCTCTGACTTGGTTATTGATACCTTGATTCAGGCACGCAAGCCTGTTACTAGAAAGATTTACCATAAGATATGGCGTAAATATCTTTATTGGTGCGAATCCAACGGCTACTCATGGAGTAGGATTAGGATTCGAAGGATTGGAGAAAGGGTTGTCTGCAAGTTCCTTAAAAGGATAGATTTCTGCTTTGTCTATTTTGCTACACAAGCATCTGGCAGATGTTCAATCTTTTTGTCAGGTCCTGACTAGAATCAGACCTGTGTTTCGACCAATTCCTCCTCCTTGGAGCTTGAATTTAGTTCTTAATGTTCTTCAAGGGGTTCTGTTTGAACCTATGCATTCCATAGATATTAAGTTATCTTCGAAAGTTGTATTTTTGGTTGCTATTTCTTCTGCTCGCAGAGTTTCTGAGCTTTCAGCATTACAATGTGATTCTCCTTATCTTATTTTCCATTCGGATAAGGTGGTGTTATGTACCAAACCTGGTTTCTTCTTAAGATTTTCCATTCGGATAAGGTGGTGTTATGTACCAAACCTGGTTTCTTCTTAAGGTTGTTTCTAATTGGAATATTAATCAGGAAATTGTTGTTCCTTCCTTGTGTCCTAACCCTTCTTCTAAGAAGGAGCGTCTGTTACATAATTTGGACGTAGTCCGTGCCTTCAAGTTCTACTTGCAGGCGACTAAGGATTTTCGTCAAACATCTTCATTATTTGTTGTTTTTGCTGGGAAACGTAGGGGTCAGAAAGCTACGGCTACCTCTTTCTCTTTGGCTGAAGAGTATCATCCGTGTTGCATATGAGACTGCTGGACAACGGCCTCCAGAACGAATTACGGCTCATTCTACTAGGGCTGTGGCTTCCTCATGGGCATTTAAAAATGATGCTTCTGTTGAACAGATTTGCAAGGCTGCAACTTGGTCGTCTCTTCACTCTTTCCAAGTTTTACAAATTTGATACTTTTGCCTCGTCTGAGGCTGTTTTTGGGAGAAAGGTTCTTCAAGCAGTGGTGCCTTCCGTTTAGGTTCCTGTCTTGTCCCTCCCTTTCATACATGTCCTATAGCTTTGGTATTGTATCCCATAAGTAAGGATGAAATCTGTGGACTCGTCATATCTTGTAAAAGAAAAGGAAATTTATGCTTACCTGATAAATTTATTTCTTTTACGATATGACGAGTCCACGGCCCTCCCTGTCGTTTTTTCTAAAGACAGGTTTTTATTTTTGTTAAACTTAAGTCACCTCTGCTCCTTGGCTTTTCCTTTCTCTTCCTAACTTCGGCCAAATGACTGGGTGGGGGGGGGGAGGAGCTATTTATGCAGCTCTGCTGTGGAGCTCTTTGCCTCCTCCTGCTGACCAGGAGGCGATACCCCATAAGTAAGGAAGAAATCTGTGGACTCGTCATATCGTAAAATAAATAAATTCAGGTAAGCATAAATTTCCTTTTTTTATTATGTAAAAAAAATTTGATGGAAAATGGGTACTTGCAGACAGCTCTGCTGTTCCCTGTGTGTGTTTATATTAAACTCCTTTTTGCTGCCACATTTTGGATTCCTTGTATACTTTTTGAAGAGCTTTGTGGTACTCCTGTGGCGCGCATACAGTACCCTCTGTGCTGGACATTCTTTGTTGCTATTGATACTTGCAGACAGGTGCCAGTACCTAAGATGGAGGGAATTAGTTAGAATGGGGAGGGTTAGAGTTTTTACAATTAAAAAAAGAAAAAAAGGTGTAAAACTGCAGACTGTCTACCAGTACTTAAGAAGGGAAGAGAGCTGCTAGAGAGGGATCAGGGGGTGAGAAGTGACAGATGGAAGGGTAACCTCTACACTAAAGCTTACCTGATCAACCCCTTCACTGCTGGGAATGTGTGTTGTGTAGCTGCGGCCTTCTAATTACCAAAAGACAATGGCAAAGCTATATATGTCTATTTCTGAACAAAGGGGATCCCAGAGAAGCGTTTACAATCATGTGTGCCATGATTGCACAAGCAGTATGTACATAATTGTAGTGAGAAACCCAGTTTGTGAAAGTTAAAGGGACACTAAACCCAATTTTTTTCTTTTGTGATTCAGATAAAACATGCAACTTTCTAATTTACTCCGGTTATCAAATTTTCTTCGTTCTCTTGCTATCTTTATTTGAAAAAGTAGGTATCTAAGCTTCTTTTGGGTTCAGAACTCTGGATAGCACTTTTTTATTGGTGGATGAATTTATCCACCAATCAGCAAGGACAACCCAGGTTGTTCACCAAAAATGGGCATCTAAACTTACATTTCAAATAAAGATACCAAGAGAATGAAGAAAATTTGATAATAGGAGTAAATTTAAGTTGCTTAAAATGTCATGCTCTATCTGAATCACAAAAGAAAAAAATTGGGTGTCCCTTTAAGGTGTTTTTTTTGTTTTGTTTTTTTTTTATCGCATTTGGCGGTGAAATGAAAGCATGAAATATACCAAAATGGGCCTAGATCAATACTTTGTGTTGTCTACTAAAACAAATATATATATAGTTTTGATAGGTAAATAATAAAAACAAGGCTCTATTTGTTTACATATAGTGATGGGAAAATGCTCTGGTCTTTTGGGGAAATCTTAAGGTGTTAAACTACAAACTTTCATTCCATTTTTAACTCATCTATGTATACACTGAACTCTTGCATATACTCTTTAGTAGTTGGTGCCTAAAAGTGTGCATACAAAAAGACTGCACATTCTGATAATGGAAGTAAAAGAAGTATCATAAAACTGCATGCTCTATCTGGATCATGAGTTTTTTTTTCCTATAGTGTCCGTTTCCCCCAGTTTCCAAAAGGACATTAGTAAAATCTCTATCTAGAATAGACTGATGTCCCTTTTTTAAATACTGTTAAACAGGGACCCTGAATTCAAAATTTTAAACATGTATGTGTATTATGTACTATGGACATATAGAAAGTGACTTTGTAAATTACAACACCTTTGTGTTCTCTTGCTAATCGAATAAGATAGCCAAAGTTAACATTTTTAAAAACAATTACATTTTTTTTAAACTTGTTTTGCAGATTTCTTTTGAGGCAACAATTTGGAAAATAAGTCTTGAGAATTCTGCAGTATGTATGTCCAGACATAAGTGTAAATTTTTTGAGATTACCTAAAAGGGGGCAAAATATATGAAAGGATATTACAAAGTTATACACACACAAACTTGTGGTTCTGCTGTAGTAGAGTGTGCAAATGCGGATCTTGTAATAGGCCAGATTAGGTCAAAAAGGGGTTGTTTGCTTTGGTAGTCTGTTGGGAGAAGTACATTCTGTTGGGAGAAGTACATTCTCCAATACATATCTGTTTCAAATTGATTCTGTAGTGTGCAATTATTTTTATTACACAATTGATAAATCCCCTGAAATAATAAACTATTTTTATGTGTAGATCCCGATCCCGTAGCAGGAGGAGGTCACACAGTAGGAGCAGACGAAGTAGCCACAGCAGATCTAGGAGCCGCTCTCGCTCTCCTGCCAAGAAGGGGCGTTCCCGTTCACCTGCAAAACAGAGCCGGTCTCATTCTCCAGCAAAGAGCCATTCCAGGTAACTTTTTACTTGATAGCATGGTTTAACACACAGGCATTTGAGAGCCTGAGAATGAAGAGGACATTATCATGAATGAAACCTATGCAGACTTAAATGTGTGTGGGTAACAGACTGTAACCTATCAGTACTCAACATGCTGTTTGTTCTTTTAATGTTCAGCTACTGGACTTTGTTAGTTATAAATGTTATTAGGAACTTTATGGTGCTTGAATCTAGAGCCAGACTTTAACTGTGCTTTCTTTACATTTCTCAGTAATATTTTTGAAAACTAAATCCAATGCCTGTTGCAGGTTTATAAATTCACTAGGTTTATAAATTGATACTAATGGTACCCATTTCAGAAAGCAATTCTGTTTGACCTGATTGTACCTTCACTTTAATTACAGGTCTAAATCAAGATCACAATCAAAAAGCAAGCCTAAGTCTGAGCATGGATCAAGATCTCGTAGCCATTCTAAGGAAAAACAAGGACGTTCACGTAGCCGGTCCAAGACCAAGCGGGAAAGATCCCGCAGTAGGTCTAAGGTAAAAAGAGGGAGTTCCCGCAGCTTGTCTAAAGGAAAGAGAGAGCGTTCCCGCAGCTTGTCTAAAGGAAAGAGAGAGCGTTCCCGCAGCTTGTCTAAAGGAAAGAGAGAGCGTTCCCGCAGCCTGTCTAAAGGAAAGAGAGAGCGTTCCCGCAGCCTGTCTAAAGGAAAGAAAGAGCGTTCCCGCAGCCGGTCTAAAGGAAAGAGAGAGCGTTCCCGCAGCCGATCCAAAGGAAAGAGAGAGCGTTCCCGCAGCCGATCCAAAGTAAAGAGAGAGCGTTCCCGCAGTATATCAAAAGGAAAGAGAGAGAGGTCACGCAGCAGATCAAAAGGAAAGAGAGAGAGGTCACGCAGCAGATCAAAAGGAAAGAGAGAGAGGTCACGCAGCAGATCAAAAGGGAAGAGGGAACGGTCACGCAGTGGGTCTGAGGATAACAAAGAAAGATCCCGCAGTCGATCCAAAAGCAAAAGAAATCGCAGTCTTTCTAAATCTCCATCCCCAAATGAAAATGGTAAAGAAAGCAGCTCTAAGAGATCAGATTCTAAATCACCTGCTGCTTCTGAAAGTAAGGAACCATCTATGTCACCAACCCCACGGGCTTCCTCAGCAGCTAGTTCTCGGTCTCGATCTAGCTCTCGGGAGTAGGATCTTAATATGGCTGTCCATCCACTGCCCTAAGTTAGGACTGATAAAAATTTGTGTGGTTTCCTTGCCATAAGATTTGTAAATTGACCCTTTAAAGATGGATTCCCTTAAAGTATCTTTGTGGGTTGTGTTTTTTGTTTTGTTTTTTGTAACAAGTTAAAATACTAATTGTATGTAACTAATCAACATGCTTTAAGCTGATTGGTTGTTTTTAATTTCACTCCCCTTCGCCCAGCAAAGCTTCCTCGAGTAGATCAACAGTCTGATCAAATAATTATGTCTTACAAGTTTTGTATTTGGTTTGTCTTGTAACAATTTAAAGCCTCTCCAATGCTCTTCCAGTTCATTCTAATGCTGACCTGTACATCTAAGTGTCCCCCCCCCCCCAACGTTTAAGTGTAACAAAAATGTTCTGGTGCAAACTGTGCTGGAGCCTCAGCATTGTTTACTAAACAGTTATGTAATTGCATTGGAAAGGTTTTATATATCAAACTGTGCTAGGTCTGCTTCATATTAGAATGTGCATTTAAACATAGAAGCTAGTAAGCGGATATAGATATATAGATATATAGATAATATATATATATATATATATATATATATATATATATATATATATATATATATATATATATATATATATATATATATATATATATATATATATATATATATATATATTCTTTTTTTTTTTTTTTTTTTTTTTTTTTAAATCTTTCCCAGTGTTTAACTTGAAATGCATTTCAGAAATGGCGTATACTCTGTTAAAAGTCTGCAATGATTAACTTAAAGGATTTTTGATGGTGAAAATTGTAAGTCCATGTACAAATAAAGTATTAATAAAAGTATGGTGGCTATTCATTTTAAATGGCTCTGTGCTTTTAGAAATGAATTTGCACAAATTGATCAGACTTTTTTTTTTATATTTAGACATTATTTCTTCTGTTAAGTGTGATCAGTCCACGGGTCATCATTACTTCTGGGATATTACTCCTCCCCAACAGGAAGTGCAAGAGGATTCACCCAGCAGAGCTGCATATAGCTCCTCCCCTCTACGTCACTCCCAGTCATTCTCTTGCACCCAACGACTAGATAGGATGTGTGAGAGGACTATGGTGATTATACTTAGTTTTATATCTTCAATCAAAAGTTTGTTATTTTAAAATAGCACCGGAGTGTGTTATTATCTCTCTGGCAGAGTTTGAAGAAGAATCTACCAGAGTTTTTGTTATGATTTTAGCCGGAGTAGTTAAGATCATATTGCTGTTTCTCGGCCATCTGAGGAGAGGTAAACTTCAGATCAGGGGACAGCGGGCAGATGAATCTGCATAGAGGTATGTAGCAGTTTTTATTTTCTGACAATGGAATTGATGAGAAAATCCTGCCATACCGATATAATGTCATGTATGTATACTTTACACTTCAGTATTCTGGGGAATGGTACTTCACTAGAATTACACTGTAAGAAATACATAAAGCTGTTTAATAACTAGAGATTATGTTTAACGTTTTTGCTGGAATGTAAAATCGTTTTCATTTACTGAGGTACTGAGTGAATAAATGTTTGGGCACTATTTTTCCACTTGGCAGTTGCTTAATCTGTTTTCTGACAGTTTCTGTTCTCCCTCACTGCTGTGTGTGAGGGGGAGGGGCCGTTTTTTGGCGCTTTTACTACGCATCAAATATTTCAGTCAGCAACTCATTGTATTCCCTGCATGATCCGGTTCATCTCTACAGAGCTCAGGGGTCTTCAAAACTTATTTTGAGGGAGGTAATTTCTCTCAGCAGAGCTGTGAGAATTATAGTTTGACTGAGATAAAAAACGTTTATTCTGTAATTTGTTTCCTGCTTTCAGAATTTGTTATCTTTGCTAATGGGATTAAACCTTTGCTAAAGTTGTGTTATTTACAAGGATTGAGGCTATAACTGTTTCAATTTATTAATTTTCAACTGTCATAGATCTTCTGTGCTTCTTAAAGGCACAGTACGTTTTAATATTATTCTAATTGAATTGTATTTACAAGTTACAAGTTTATTTGCTAGTGTGTTAAACATGTCTGATTCAGAGGATGATACCTGTGTCATTTGTTGCAATGCCAAAGTGGAGCCCAATAGAAATTTATGTACTAACTGTATTGATGCTACTTTAAAAGTCAATCTGTACAAATTGAACAAATTTCACCAAACAACGAGGGGAGAGTTATGCCGACTAACTCGCCTCACGTGTCAGTACCTACATCTCCCGCTCAGAGGGAGGTGCGTGATATTGTAGCGCCGAGTACATCTGGGCGGCCATTACAAATCACATTACAGGATATGGCTACTGTTATGACTGAGGTTTTGGCTAAATTACCAGAACTAAGAGGTAAGCGTGATCACTCTGGGGTGAGAACAGAGTGCGCTGATAATATTAGGGCCATGTCAGACACTGCGTCACAGGTGGCAGAACATGAGGACGGAGAACTTCATTCTGTGGGTGACGGTTCTGATCCAAACAGACTGGATTCAGATATTTCAAATTTTAAATTTAAACTGGAAAACCTCCGTGTATTACTAGGGGAGGTGTTAGCGGCTCTGAATGATTGTAACACAGTTGCAATACCAGAGAAAATGTGTAGGTTGGATAAATATTTTGCGGTACCGACGAGTACTGAGGTTTTTCCTATACCTAAGAGACTTACTGAAATTGTTACTAAGGAGTGGGATAGACCCGGTGTGCCGTTCTCACCCCCTCCGATATTTAGAAAAATGTTTCCAATAGACGCCACCACAAGGGACTTATGGCAAACGGTCCCTAAGGTGGAGGGAGCAGTTTCTACCTTAGCTAAGCGTACCACTATCCCGGTGGAGGATAGCTGTGCTTTTTCAGATCCAATGGATAAAAAATTAGAGGGTTACCTTAAGAAAATGTTTGTTCAACAAGGTTTTATATTGCAACCCCTTGCATGCATTGCGCCGATCACGGCTGCAGCGGCATTCTGGATTGAGTCTCTGGAAGAGAACATTGGTTCAGCTACTCTGGACGACATTACGGACAGGCTTAGAGTCCTTAAACTAGCTAATTCATTCATTTCGGAGGCCGTAGTACATCTTACTAAACTTACGGCGAAGAATTCAGGATTCGCCATTCAGGCACGCAGGGCGCTGTGGCTAAAATCCTGGTCAGCTGATGTTACTTCTAAGTCTAAATTGCTTAATATACCTTTCAAAGGGCAGACCTTATTTGGGCCCGGGTTGAAAGAGATTATCGCTGACATTACAGGAGGTAAAGGCCATGCCCTGCCTCAGGACAAAGCCAAGACTAGACAGTCTAATTTTCGTTCCTTTCGTAATTTCAAAGCAGGAGCAGCATCAACTTCCTCTGCACCAAAACAGGAAGGAGCTGTTGCTCGCTACAGACAAGGCTGGAAACCTAACCAGTCCTGGAACAAGGGCAAGCAGACTAGGAAACCTGCTGCTGCCCCTAAAACAGCATGAATTGAGGGCCCCCGATCCGGGATCGGATCTAGTGGGGGGCAGACTTTCTCTCTTCGCCCAGGCTTGGGCAAGAGATGTTCAGGATCCCTGGGCGCTAGAGATAATATCTCAGGGATACCTTCTGGACTTCAAATACTCTCCTCCAAGAGAGAGATTTCATCTGTCAAGATTGTCAACAATCCAGACAAAGAAAGAGGCGTTTCTACGCTGCGTACAAGAGCTCTTGTTAATGGGAGTAATCCATCCAGTTCCACGATCGGAACAGGGACAGGGGTTTTACTCAAATCTGTTTGTGGTTCCCAAAAAAGAGGGAACTTTCAGACCAATCCTGGACTTAAAGATCCTAAACAAATTCCTAAGAGTTCCATCGTTCAAGATGGAGACTATTCGGACAATTTTACCTATGATCCAAGAGGGTCAGTACATGACCACTGTAGATTTAAAAGATGCTTACCTTCACATACCGATTCACAAAGATCATTATCGGTACCTAAGGTTTGCCTTCCTAGACAGGCATTACCAGTTTGTGGCTCTTCCATTCGGATTGGCTACAGCTCCAAGAATCTTCACAAAGGTTCTGGGTGCTCTTCTGGCGGTACTAAGACCGCGGGGAATCTCGGTAGCTCCATACCTAGACGACATTCTGATACAAGCTTCAAGCTTTCAAACTGCCAAGTCTCATACAGAGTTAGTGCTGGCATTTCTAAGGTCACATGGATGGAAGGTGAACGAAAAGAAAAGTTCACTCGTTCCACTCACAAGAGTTCCCTTCCTGGGGACTCTTATAGATTCTGTAGAAATGAAGATTTACCTGACAGAGGACAGGCTAACAAGACTTCAAAGTGCTTGCCGCACCCTTCATTCCATTCAACACCCGTCAGTGGCTCAATGCATGGAGGTAATCGGCTTAATTGTAGCGGCAATGGACATAGTACCCTTTGCACGCTTACACCTCAGACCACTGCAACTGTGCATGCTAAGTCAGTGGAATGGGGATTACTCAGACTTATCCCCTTCTCTGAATCTGGATCAAGAGACCAGAAATTCTCTTCTATGGTGGCTTTCTCGGCCACATCTGTCCAGGGGGATGCCATTCAGCAGACCAGACTGGACAATTGTAACAACAGACGCCAGCCTTCTAGGTTGGGGTGCCGTCTGGAATTCTCTGAAGGCTCAGGGACAATGGAGTCAGGAGGAGAGTCTCCTGCCAATAAACATTCTGGAATTGAGAGCAGTTCTCAATGCCCTCCTGGCTTGGCCCCAGTTGACAACTCGGGGGTTCATCAGGTTTCAGTCGGACAACATCACGACTGTAGCTTACATCAACCATCAGGGAGGGACAAGAAGCTCCCTAGCTATGATGGAAGTATCAAAGATAATTCGCTGGGCAGAGTCTCACTCTTGCCACCTGTCAGCAATCCACATCCCGGGAGTGGAGAACTGGGAGGCGGATTTCTTAAGTCGTCAGACTTTTCATCCGGGGGAGTGGGAACTTCATCCGGAGGTCTTTGCCCAAATACTTCGACGTTGGGGCAAACCAGAGATAGATCTCATGGCGTCTCGACAGAACGCCAAGCTTCCTCGTTACGGGTCCAGATCCAGGGATCCAGGAGCAGTCCTGATAGATGCTCTGACAGCACCTTGGGACTTCAGGATGGCTTACGTGTTTCCACCCTTCCCATTGCTTCCTCGATTGATTGCCAGAATCAAACAAGAGAGAGCATCAGTGATTCTAATAGCACCTGCGTGGCCACGCAGGACTTGGTATGCAGACCTGGTGGACATGTCATCCTGTCCACCTTGGTCTCTACCTCTGAAACAGGACCTTCTGATACAGGGTCCCTTCAAACATCAAAATCTAACTTCTCTGAAGCTGACTGCTTGGAAATTGAACGCTTGATTTTATCAAGACGTGGGTTTTCTGAGTCAGTTATTGATACCTTAATACAGGCTAGGAAACCTGTTACCAGAAAGATTTACCATAAGATATGGCGTAAATACCTATATTGGTGTGAATCCAAAGGTTACTCTTGGAGTAAGGTTAGGATTCCTAGGATATTGTCTTTTCTACAAGAAGGTTTAGAAAAGGGTTTATCTGCTAGTTCATTAAAGGGACAGATCTCAGCTCTGTCCATTCTGTTACACAAACGTCTGTCAGAAGTTCCTGACGTCCAGGCTTTTTGTCAGGCTTTGGCCAGGATTAAGCCTGTGTTTAAAACTGTTGCTCCACCATGGAGTTTAAACCTTGTTCTTAATGTTTTACAGGGCGTTCCGTTTGAACCCCTTCATTCCATTGATATAAAGTTGTTATCTTGGAAAGTTCTATTTTTAATGGCTATTTCCTCGGCTCGAAGAGTCTCTGAATTATCAGCCTTACATTGTGATTCTCCTTATTTGATTTTTCATTCGGATAAGGTAGTCCTGCGTACTAAACCTGGGTTCTTACCTAAGGTAGTTACTAACAGGAATATCAATCAAGAGATTGTTGTTCCTTCTTTATGCCCAAATCCTTCTTCAAAGAAGGAACGTCTACTGCACAACCTGGATGTAGTCCGTGCTCTAAAATTTTACTTACAGGCAACTAAGGAATTTCGACAAACGTCTTGTCTTCTCTGTCATTTACTCTGGGCAGAGGAGAGGTCAAAAAGCTTCCGCTACCTCTCTTTCTTTTTGGCTTCGTAGCATAATTCGTTTAGCTTATGAGACTACTGGACAGCAGCCTCCTGAAAGAATTACAGCTCATTCTACTAGAGCTGTGGCTTCCACTTGGGCCTTCAAGAATGAGGCCTCTGTTGAACAGATTTGCAAGGCTGCAACTTGGTCTTCGCTTCATACTTTTTCCAAATTTTACAAATTTGACACTTTTGCTTCATCGGAGGCTATTTTTGGGAGAAAGGTTCTTCAGGCAGTGGTTCCTTCTGTATAAAGAGCCTGCCTATCCCTCCCGTCATCCGTGTACTTTTGCTTTGGTATTGGTATCCCAGAAGTAATGATGACCCGTGGACTGATCACACTTAACAGAAGAAAACATAATTTATGCTTACCTGATAAATTCCTTTCTTCTGTAGTGTGATCAGTCCACGGCCCGCCCTGTTTTTAAGGCAGGTAAATATTTTTTAATTTATACTCCAGTCACCACTTCACCCTTGGCTTTTCCTTTCTCGTTGGTCCTTGGTCGAATGACTGGGAGTGACGTAGAGGGGAGGAGCTATATGCAGCTCTGCTGGGTGAATCCTCTTGCACTTCCTGTTGGGGAGGAGTAATATCCCAGAAGTAATGATGACCCGTGGACTGATCACACTACAGAAGAAAGGAATTTATCAGGTAAGCATAAATTATGTTTTTTGTTTTGTTTCCCTTTATTTATTAAATATAGCAAAACGGGTTATGAAAAAAGTACATATTACACTTTCCAGTTGCTAATAACCTAAAGATGAACGTTTTTCTTAACTTATTTATAGCCATTGCTATACATTCATCATCTCAGAACTGAACATAATTCTGAAAATTACTGCATCATATTCCTTATTTAAAATTATGACATTTTATCACCAGATCTTAACTATCTTGACCTCCAGCTATTCAGTTTATATTAAATCATCCACCCCACAGATTATTTTTTTTCAAGTTTACTTACTAATCAGACAGCCTGGCCTTGAATTCCTTTTGTAAATTGTTTTGTTTTACAAGATATGACAAGTCCACGAATTTCATCCTTACTTATGGGATATCGCCTCCTGGTTAGCAGGAGGCGGCAAAGAGCACCACAGCAGAGCTGTATATATATAGCTCCTCCCTTCCCTCCCACCCCAGTCATTCTCTTTACGTACATAATGAAACAGTTTTCATTTTTGTATGTACTTTTTTTTTTTTTTAATTCTTTTTTTTTTATTACTGGAAACAAATATGACATAACAGAAAATCAGGCATTACAATGGATAACATAGAAATTGCAAGAGTATTGCGCATCCATATTGATTACAACACTGCAGATGGCCTGTCAATGCCAAGTGTCCAAATTAGTCCATAAGAAGTGAGGGCTAAATAGTATCTTTATAAGTTGTGACCTGCGATTCAGTGGCGCAGTAGAGTCCGTCCAGCAAACTTTGTATGCCACATCTGTCTCCACTTTATAAATAACTGTATAACATTACATACAACAATAACAGTAACTATAACATACTAACATTGTAACAATAGGATGGGGTTCGAGGTGGGGGAAGGGAAGGGGGAAAAGACAGAAGAGAAGAAAAAAAAAAGGGAGGGGGTAGATTGGGTCCCGTTGCCTAGAAAAGCATTTCCTCAGTCGGGTATTTGGTATGATTAAGGGCATCCCTTTGGTCTTCTAAAGAGTGGTCAGTCTCACTGAGATTAAAGTTAAGATTAAGCTGGGGCATTACCTCAGACTGAAGAAATGGTCTCATGATCTGCTGTTTCAGATCTATGTTTAACGTATTAATAAGAGGGCACCACTTTTTCCAGAAGGGCCTCAATCGTCGGGTCACATCCAACCTCACGTCATATTGTTCTATATAAAGTTGTTTTATCAGTAAGTGTTTAAATTGTGCTATTGTTGGGGGATGTTTAGATATCCACCTTGTCAGAATACAGTGTCTTGCTAGTATGGTGCACATCGTAAGTATCCTATGATGCCGTTGGTGTGTATCTCCCCACTTGAAGAGATAGATCTCGGCCGTAGTGAGCTCTATTTCAACCTTAAAGGTGATTTTTACCCAATATTGGAAATGTCCCCAAAAAACGTCTGACAGTTGGACAGGCATAGAAATAATGCAGAAAAGAGGGGGCTGCACTACTGCACTTAATACATTGGTTGGGGTGTGAGTTGTTCCATTTTGCTAATCTATTGGGAGTGATATAATCCTTGTGTAATAGTCTAGTTTGGGCCTCCCTGTAAGTTATTGCGAGAGTTGCTTGTTTTGTGCTGTCCAGGCTGTCTTTCAAATCTTGTACCGACACCACAATAGGGATGTCTAGCTAATCTTGTCAGCATGTTAGTTTGTATTGTAGCCTCTGTATGTCTTATTAGTTGTGTATAGAAATGTGTGAGAGAGAACCGTCCCACTAGAAATAATGTCTGGGCGATAGCAAAGGGTGATTTGTCCCAGAAGCTGTCATGGGATGCCTGCAGAGACCCCACATAATGCCTCAACTGAAGGTAAGCATAAAAATGTTGATTCGGGAGCTGGTATTTCGTCTTTAGCTCCTGGAAAGAGCGTATTGTGTGGAGCAACGGGTCCAGGATGTCTCCCACTGTCCTGATACCAAGGGTTTCCCATATGCGGAATGGTGCATGCTCATTACCTGCTGGGAAGTCTGCGTTCCCACGGATAGGTATATATCTTGGGGGGGCTATCTATTTTCAAGAATTTGTGAATCAGCTGCCACGCCTTCAGTGGGTCACGGTATAGTAGACTGTTGGTAATTATAGGTGGTAGGGATGCTAATTTCGCGTAGTGGAGATAGGCTGGCGCCAGAGGCGCAATGATCGCTTCTTCGAGTGTTGTGTCGGTGAAATGTTTCGTATTCAGCTGCCAGTCGGTGACCAATCTGTCTAAGGCCGCCCAGTTGTATAATTTGAGGTTTGGCAAGCCCAGACCTCCTCCCAAGTATGGGAGATGTAATTTGTCCGCTGCTATTCGGGATTTACCTCCCTTCCAGATAAATCGCGACATAGCACGCAAGAGCATCTTCAGGTCCCTTTTGGACATCACAAACGGTAGCATAAGCAGTGGATATAAAATTTTGGGCAGTATTGTCATCTTGATCAGACCAATACGACCCGACAAGCCCAAAGGGAGGTTAGCCCAGTTCGTTAGCTGAGAGGCCAACTCTGAACATTTATGTGATATGTTGAGATCATACATCTTAGAAGGATCTCTGTGATGTTTGATGCCAAGGTAGGTAAGCACCTCCGAGGCTTCCACGAAGGGATAGCTTTGCGTAAAGTTCAGATGTCTATGCAGCCACAGTATCTCTGACTTTGAGGTGTTTATTTGATATCCCGAGAAGGTGCCGAAGTTTGCAATCATGTGTAATTTGTGTGGTATAGGAACGGCTGGTGTGTCGACAAACAGTAGCATATCATCGGCGTACAACGCCAGATGTAGAGGGACCCCTCTTATCGTGATCCCTGGGAAGAGCTGTCGCAGTTTCATTGCGAGGGGTTCCAGTGCTAGGTTGAACAGCAGCGGCGAAAGGGGGCAACCCTGCCTGGTGCCTCGACGTAGCTGGAAATCAGAGGAGAAAAGGCCATTCGCATTAACCCGCGCCACTGGCCGATGATACATTTTGCCTATAACCTTCAAGAACGGCCCCTTAAAACCGAACCTCCGCATAGTATCTAAAAGATGTGGCCACTCCACCCGATCGAAGGCCTTCTCTGCATCCAAGGATAGCAGGAAGGCCTCCGGTGTGTCTTTCCTATCTCTATCCTGCCCCCGCGCCCAGTAATGCTCTATTACCTGCATGACCCTGCGAAGATTCACCACCGATGAACGCTTGAAGACAAAGCCCGTTTGGTCCGGGTGTACTAGATCAGGGAGAATCACCTTCAATCTGTTAGCCAGAATCTTCATGAACAGCTTGTAATTGTGTTTAACAGAGATATCGGTCTGTAAGACTCAGGCTTTGAACGATCTTTGCCCGGCTTGGGGATCAGCGTAATGTGCGCTGAAGTCAAATTGTTAGAGGGGGGGGGGGGTCTCCGTCTGAAGGAAGGTATTATACATTCTGGTCAAAGTAGGTGTGATCTGGACCTGTAGGGATTTATAAAATTCAGCCGGTAGACCGTCTGGACCTGGTGCCTTACCTACTGGCAAGGACACCAGGATGAAGGTGAGTTCCTCGAGGGTCACCGGGGCGTTTAAGCTGTCAATTTGAGTCTGTGTTAGTTGGGGTGGCTGCAGTGAGTGCCAGAATTGCGTCTGGGCTCCTTCCGGAGCCACGTCCTGTTGGGTATAGAGTTTCGCATAGCACTGTGCTATGTCCTCTGGCTTAGTGTACGTTAGGCCATGCGCTCTAATTGCTGTTATGTTGGCTCTTGCTGTCTGGGGCTTTGACAAAGCAGCCAACATCTTGCCTGCCTTCCCACCAAATCTATAAAATTTTCCTGCTGTCTTTAACAGCCCAGCAGTCGTCTGTTGCTTCATAAAAGCCTCAAGCTCTGCTTTTGCCACTAAGTAGGTCTCATAGCTTGTTTTCGTCCTAACCTGTAGATAGGTTTGGTATGTTAGTCCCAGCTGTTTTTGTAGGTTCTTTAATTTATATTGCGTCTTGTGTCTTAACTTAGAGACGTATGAGATTATAGAGCCAGCGAACACTGTCTTAGCGGTTTCCCATAGGAGTTGGGTGTTTTCAGTATGTACTGCGTTGTCAGTGAGAAAGTCCGTCCAAGTGTGTTGTAGATATTTAGTAAATGCCTCTGAGGTGGTCAGGTAAGTCGGAAATCTAAGAGTGTTTCTGTTGGTGTACCTTCTCTGAGTTCCAAGTGACAATGCTACTGGTGCGTGATCTGATATCAGAATATTGTGTATCCTGCAATAGTGTACCTGCATGGTTAATTCCCCAGCAATCATAAATAAATCGATTCTGGAAAGGGTATGCCTGGCTTTGGACAGGCAGATATAGTCCTTCCCCTCCGGATTCTGCAACCTCCAGATATCACAGACCCCTAGATCTGCTTCCAACATGTTAAAGATTTTTGTTTCAAATCTGGCTTTATAGTTTACCTTTTGGGTCCCTAATAGAGTGAGGTGCCAACCAGAGCCTATCCAGAATGTGTGTGGGTGAGATATTGAAATCTCCACCAATTATTAAATTTGAGCCTATGTGGGGAGCTAAATGTCGGGTCAAATCTGACCAAAAACCTGCTGTTCTATGGTTGGGGGCATACAGGTTGCAGAACACATATTTCACGGAATTTACCGTAGCTTGCACTATCATGAACCGTCCGTCTTTGTCTAGATAGGTGGTGTCTACCCTAGCTGTTAACCTTTTCCCAAATAAAATAGCTAAACCCCGGCTGGCGCTTGTATAAGATAGAAAGACCACTTGTCCCACCCAATCCCTCTGCAGTTTCTGGTGTTCTGGGTCTGTCATATGCGTCTCCTGCAATAAAGCTATGTCTGTGCCCAGTTTCCTAAGATGAGTGAGTATCAATTTACGTTTTATGGGCGAGTGTATTCCACCCACGTTCCAGGTCACTATCTTAAGCGACATTCCCAGTTACATAGGATATATAGGAGGAGGGAAAGAAAAAAAGGGGGGGAGGGGGGAGAAAGGAAAGAGGGAGCGGGAAGGGACACTGAAAGGGTAAGACAATTCCTTGAGTTATTTTAATACAACTAACATTAAATGCTAGACATTCCGGGCCTTCAGCAGAGTCATTTACATTTAATGAGTACTGATTAACTTTAGCGTATACACAGTTGAACCATATGCATGATGTATTCCCAGCATAGGCATTATCAGTTCTAACTTTAACCAAGCACAATTGTTCCACGCCCTTACCCCTAGGAGAGATAGATACTATTGCTGGTGGGTTTGAGCCTGCCTGACTCCCTGATTTGAATATAAGGGGTGCCCTTTGGATGAGAGGCGAACAGGACACCTCAATGATACGCTTTTTGCCTGTTAGCTATATACAAGCAGTGGGGGCTTCTGCGGAATTGGCAGTTGTAGGGGTGCAGGTAGAAGGAGCATTCCCTTCAGGAGAGGATGAAATTAAGACTAGATTAGGGCGGTATGGGTCTCTATAGGCAATACGTTTGGGGTGTCGTATATTACAATCTGGATTTCCTCTATTGCCTCTCAGATGACTGAAAAACCTTTCTGGATTTGGATCTTCCAGTTTGGTTTCCCTCCTAAGTGGGATGTCTGTCTATCTCTGTGCTTGCCTCAATATAACTGTCAACATACGTTATCAAAGCATTTAGATATGTGTATACATTATGGCCTATATTGGGTGATTCAACATTATCATGACCAGTAAGTAACCCAACATGCTGTGACTCCTCACCCCCAAGAGAGATTGATTGCATTATTGACCCTATGTTAAAACCTAATGAGAACTGTAAACAAATTAAAAACAAACAGAACAATAAAAACAAATAGAACATAAAAAACAGATCACTTTTCAATATTACCCTAGAGGCATTGTCCCGCCTCTCTTTGAAGTCCATCAAACCCTTGGGAACAAGGTTAGTTCCATTCTTGAAAAAGGTTAAGTAACAAAAAGATTCAGCCATCTTTTATCTACTATGGCCTAAAAGAGCAAAAGAAGGAGCCAAAAGGAGAGGACCTCCCCGATTTGAGCATACGATCTTCAGGTTGGGGGGTGCTGGTTTTCTGTTGCCAGATAACTTTTCACCGCTTGTGGTGAGTGGAAGAATTTGACACTGTATGGTGTTTGTAGATGAAGTTTCGCAGGAAAGAGGAGTGCTACTTGACGTCCTTGCTTGTGGAGTTGGGAGCAGAGCGGTGCAAATTCCTTCCTTTGTCTAGAAACCTCCAGTGAGAAGTCCTGAAACAGGAGCAGCTTCGAGCCCTCATATATCAGCTCTTTATGCGATCGATAGGCTCTCAGAATTTTCCATTTTTCCTGAAAGTTCAGGCATTTGAATATAGCCTGTCTAGGTTTGGTTCCCGTCTGGTCCAAGGCCCTCTCCGGACCTATTCGGTGTGCTCGCTCTACGTCGATGGGTAGGATGTCGGCATGTATACCCAGCAGCCTGGGGAGTTTCAGTGCTGTAAACTCGAGCAGATCTTTACCCTTAATTGATTCTGGCACTCCTACGATCCGCAAATTATTGCGGCGACTTCTGTTCTCCAGATCATTTATGTGGTCTTGGAGTATTTGAGTTTTCTTCACTAATTGCTTGACTGTGGTATCCGAGGCAAATTGCCTATCCTCTACTTCAGAGATGCGGGTTTCGGCTGCGTTTAATCGTGTGGAGAACTGCCGTACTTCGCTTGTTAGCGTATCCACCCCTGTTTGCAGGGAATCAATCATTGGGAGGAAGAAGGATTTTAGTTCTTGTAGAAGAGCAGAGTGTGAAACTGGGTCCGAGACCCCTGCTGGGTCCGGCATAACTGAGCCCTCTGCATGAGCGTCTGACAGGTGTTTCAGTCTCTTTTCACTGGTCTTTGATCTGTTAGACATATCTGGTTTGGTGGAGGGAGACAGTTTGTGAAAGTATTTGTCCACTTTCATTAGAGTGGGGTATAAAATCTGAGTGCAGAGCAATCAAATTAGATGGTGGAATATTCAGATATTCTTAAAGGTGCCACTTGTAGACAATACAGGAGGGTACCCTGGATGTATGGTAATGGGCAGAGGTGTGCGATCAGATCCTCCCTGTTGTTATGCAGCTTCTATTTGACTATTTAAGTGGTATGTCCTGTCTTGTTATAATCTGCCATAGATGGAGGTGGCACAGCCAGAATCAATACAGGCACAAGTATATCCGCAGCTGTGTCTTCATGTTGTGCACTTTGTGAGGTGTGGGAGACGCCTGAGGCCGTTAATTGTGGGGGTTTTAGGGGGCCTTTAATATGGACATGGAATTTGCAGGCTCTTGCTAAGATGTGAGCAACACTTTTCCCGCTCCAGGGCAGCGTGGCGCAGTCAGAATGAGCTGTTAGTGAAAGTGAAAGTCACACAAAAAAAAAGGAAAGACATGCGTTGCTGCACAGTTTTCTTCTCTAATAACAGTCTTTGTAAACCTTTTCCCAGAGAGAGAGTAACATGCTACCTGCACAATTACGTTGTACTTTTTTACCTTTCTGTATTGCGGTTCCCCCTGCTGTGTTTCCCCCTTCTTTCCCTGAGTTATACTTTTCTCTGCGGTCTGTCCCCTTTCAAACACTGTTCCCAGCCTTTTCAAAGTTTACTTACAGCTGTCCACGGTGTGCTGGTTTCATACCCACAGGTAAGCGACATGCAGTCAATGTCCCTTCCACCTTTTCAGCCCCTTCAGGTCGGAATCCTACCTACCCCTCTTCCCTTCCTCCCCAAGGACGGACAGGATCCAAGATGGCGCTGGCGGTATGCAACCGCTCTAACAGATCGTGTCCTCCGGTTGCCGGAGCTGATGGCAAGTGCTCCGCGCATTTAGGTAGACAACTGGCACTATGCAGCGTTAGCCCAATAAGTCTGTCATGCGGGGCCCAGCAGAAATAAAGTAATTTTTACGGTATATGCGCTCCGACCAGCGGAGCTCTGCCTGAGTGCGTCTGCTTTGCTGGCCCGCCCACCGGAAGTCCTCCTTGTATGTACCTTTTTATTAAAAAAATTACTCTCTAAGGAGATGGCTATTAGGAACAGGTTGATAATGGTCAAGTTATGCCATTCTTTTCTCCTATAAGTGTCCCTTGGAAATCGATGACCCACATTCGGTGCCCTGCGCTTCCTTTTATATTCCGTGCGGAGTTATGGTGTTTCCACGAGGTGGGAAACATTCCTAGAGGAAGTTTTTCAGTAGTTACTATTTCCAATGCTTCCTCCATATTATGAAGGAGGGAGATGCTTTGGGAATTTCCGAATTCTTGGTGATGTTCCTGATAGCTGACGCTGTCAGGGACTCTGGACGGACGGTTCCTAAGGGGAGGGGACTATTTCCATTTTGGCTATGCAATCTACTTTTCCTGTTGAGGATAGTTGGGCCTTCTAAGACCCTATGAACAAGTGGGTGGAGGGTCTTCTTTATAAGGTTTGCTGTAGCATCCGGCTGCGTGCACACCTGTGCGGCAGCACATTGATTCGATATAAAGGGCATCCAGATGTATCATCTCAATGAGAGGTGTTCTTACATTGTGAGTGAGCCCTCTCTTCTTTGGGATTCCTGTGTCCCGTTCCTTCACAGGGGCAGGGAAGGGACTGTATCAGGTCTGTTTGTAGTTCCTAACAAAATAGGGAACTTTCAGACCTATCTTAGTTCTCAAGAGTCTAAACAAGTTTCTCAGAATTCCATCTTTCAAGATGGAAACTATTCATACCATTCTTCCATTGATCCAGGAGGGTCAATTTATGACTACCATGGATTTAAATGATGCATATTTTCATGTTCCTATCACAGAGATCATTACAAATTTCTGAGGTTTGCCTTTCTGGACAATACATGCCGATCCCTTCAGTCCAGCTGGCTGTCAGGGGCTTAGTGCATGGAGGCAATTGGATTGATGGTGGCAGCAATGGACATCATTCCGTTTGCTCGTCTTCATCTCAGACCTCTACAACAGAGCATGCTCAGACAATGGCATGGAGATAATGCAAATTTGTCTCCTCAAATAGATCTGGATCAGGAGACAAGGGACATTCTTCTATGGTGGTTGTCGTCAGATCATCTGTCCCAGGGGACATGCTTCCGCAGACCCTCTTGGGTGATAGTGACAACGGACGCCAGCCTGATAGGATGGGGTGCAGTTTGGAACTCCCTGAAGGCTCAGGGTGTATGGACTCGGTCGGAGTCTCTACTTCCCATCAATATTCTGGAGTTGAGAGCCATATTCAATGCGCTTCGGGCTTGGCCTCAGTTGGCTTCGGCCAAATTCATCAGTTTCCAGTCGGACAACATCACGACTGTAGCTTACATCAATCATCAGGGAGGAACAAGGAGTTCCTTAGCGATGACAGAATAAGCCAAGATAATTCAGTGGGCGGAAACTCACTCTTGTTATCTGTCGGCAATCTACATCCCAGGAGTGGACAACTGGGAGGCAGATTTTTTTGAGCAGACAGACATTTCATCCGGGGGAATGGGAAACTCCATTCGGAAGACTTTGCCAATCTGGTTCTCAGGTGGGGCAGCCCGGAGCTGGATCTTATGGCATCTCGTCAGAATGCCAAACTCCCGAGATATGGATTCAGGTTTGACAGTGCCTTGGTCGTTCAACCTAGCTTATGTGTTCCCTCCATTTGCTCTCCTTCCTAGGGTGATTGCTCGAGTCAAACAGGAGAGGGCTTCGGTGATCCTCATCGCTCCTGCATGGCCTCGCAGGACTTGGTATGCCGATCTGGTGGACCTGTCATCTCTGCCACCGTGGAAGCTTCCATTGAGGCCGGACCTTTTTATTCAGGGACCCTTCCATCATCCGAATCTAATTTCTCTGCAGCTGACTGCTTGGAGATTGAACGCTTGATTTTATTTAAGGGAGGGTTCTCTGACTTGGTCATTGATACCTTGATTCAGGCACGTAAGCCTGTTACTAGAAAAATTTACCATAAGATATGGCGTAAATATCTTAATTGGTGTGAATCCAAGGGCTACTCATGGAGTAGGGTTAGGATTCCTAGGATTTTGTCTTTTCTCCAGGAAGGACTGGAGAAAGTTGCTTAAAGGGGCAGATTTCTGCTTTGTCTATCTTGCTACATAAGCGTCTGGCAGATGTTCCAGATGTTCAATCTTTTTGTCAGGCCCTGACTAGAATCAGACCTGTGTTTAGACCAATTGCTCCTCCTTGGAGTTTGAATTTAGTTCTTAATGTTCTTCAAGGGGTTCCGTTTGAACCTATGCATTCCATAGATATTAAGTTATTATCTTGGAAGGTTTTATTTCTGGTTGCTATTTCTTCTGCTCGCAGAGTTTCCGAGCTTTCGGCATTACAATGTGATTCTCCTTATCTTATTTTCCATTCTGATAAGGTGGTGTTGCGTACCAAACCTAGTTTTCTTTCTAAGGTTGTTTCTAACAAAAATATTAATCAGGAAATTATTGTTCCTTCATTGTGTCCTAATCCTTCTAAGAAGGAGCGTCTGTTACATAACTTGGATGTGGTCCGTGCCCTGAGGTTTTACTTGCAGGCGACTAAAGAATTAAGTCAATCATCTTCATTATTTGTTGTTTTCTCTGGAAAACATAGGGGTCAGAAAGCTACACCTACCTCTTTCTTGCAGAAGAGTATCATCCGTGTTGCATATGAGACTGCTGGACAGCAGCCTCCTGAACGAATTACGGCTCATTCTACTAGGGCTGTGGCTTCCTCATGGGCATTCAAAATTGATGCTTCTGTTGAACAGATTTGCAAGGCTGTAACTTGGTCGTCTCTTCACAATTTTTACAAATTTGATACTTTTGCCTCGTCAGAGGCTGTTTTTGGGAGAAAGGTTCTTCAAGCAGTGGTGCCTTCCGTTTAGGTTCCTGTCTTGTCCCTCCCTTTCATCCGTGTCCTATAGCTTTGGTATTGTATCCCATAAGTAAGGATGAAATCCGTGGACTCATCATATCTTGTAAAAGAAAAGGAAATTTATGCTTACCTGATAAATGTATTTCTTTTACGATATGACGAGTCCATGGCCCACCCTGTCATTTTCTAAGACGGGTCTTTATTTTTGTTAAACTTCAGTCACCTCTGCACCTTGGCTTTTCCTTTCTCTTCCTAGCTTGACTGGAGTGGGAGGGAAGGGAGGAGCTATATACAGCTCTGCTGTGGTGCTCTTTGCCTCCTCCTGCTGACCAGGAGGCGATATCCCGTAAGGATGAAATCCGTGGACTCGTCATATCTTAAAAGAAATAAATTTATCAAGCATAAATTTCCTTTTTTTTTTTTTTTTTTTACTTGCCTTAGGTTAGATGTATTTTATGATACCAATGGGGGGCTGTGTTTGAATTATTAATCTTTGTTTGGAACATTGCAGGAAATGTAAGGACTAACACCCTAAACTTGTTAAATAGGTCACTTTGTTTGCAGGGAATTGGAATATTGCTTGCTGCTTAACAAAAAACAAAATGTATGCTTACCTGATAAATGTATTTCTTTCTTGACACGATGAGTCCATGGATCATCTAATTACTATTGGGAATATCACTCCTGCCCAGCAGGAGGCGGCAAAGAGCACCACGACAAAGCTGTTAAATATCACCTCCCTTCCCTCCAACCCCAGTCATTCGACCGAAGCAAAGGAGAGAAAGAAAGCAACAAGGTGCAGAGGTGTCTGAAGTTTATAACATACCAACAAAACCTGTCCAGAAAAGAACAGGGCGGGGCGTGGACCCATTGTGTCAAGAAAGAAAAATAAATATCAGGTAAGCATACATTTTGTTTCTTTTTTAAGACACGATTAGTCGACGGATCATCTTAATTACTAATGGAATATTCACCACCTGGTCAGCTGGAGGAGGCAAAGAGCACCACAGCAGAGCTGTTAAATAGCTCCTCCCTTCCCTCCCCAGTCATTCTCTTTGCCTACGTTAGTGATAGGAAGAGGTAAAGTGAGGTGTTAGTATAGATTCTTCAATCAAGAGTTTATTTTTTTTTTTAAAGCAGTGCAAGATGTATTGCTTTGTACTAGGGTGTAGCCGTAGTCCATACCAGTCTCTTCAGTAGAGCCTTGGTGGCTTTAGAGCAATGGGAACTTGTGGGACATAATTCTCACTGCACCTCCCATATTTCTTGCTGCCCTATATCCTTTAGTCTGAGGTATTCATTGACTCAGCATTTTATTATTCTCAGGTCGTTGTGAGGGAGAGGACCTCTCAAGCCTGAGAGCTGCCAGGCAGAAGCTAAGGTAAGTGCTACTTTAGATTTCTGGGGCACAAGGAGAATATCATTTAGCACACAGTGAACATAAGGGGTTCTGTAGGGAAGTTGCTCTTTATGTTGGGGCGTTTAATTCTTTCCTGAGGAGAAAGTATTTGGGCAGTATTATGTAGCAGGCACTGGGACTGGAGTTAAGCTGCTAAACAAATAGGTTACGGAATGGCTCTGGTGGTTTCACTTTCTATTCAGTGCATTGCAAGAGAACGGCATAGTTTACGCCCACGATAGGCGGTCCTTCCTGTTTTTGCGCGCCACTTGCATAGCGCTTCTGTTACTAAGAGGAATCAGTGTGACATCAAGGAAGGGATTTATCGGTCTGTCCTAGAGCCGCATGGTGACAGTATTCATGTGTTCCTAGTACAGAGACGGTATTTCCGTTTTGGCACAGAGTATCGTCGTTGCTTTAAAATTGACGGACTCGATCAAGGCAATACGGATCATCTTGAGGAAATCTAGTCAGGTAGGAGCACTTAAGCAGACTGCTGAGGTGCAGAGGTTGATTTGTTTGTGGTCAGCTGGCCCGATTCGCTGACTGAATATTACAGACCCGCTCAGCAGAGAGCGGGTCTGTAAAAGCGCCGTATTTTAGCTAATTAAACTGTAAAAAAGGCGTTTATGGCTATATCACCTAAATAATGTTATATAATTCTGCACTATGTGCAGAATTATATAACATTATTTTTAAGGTTTACTGTCCCTTTAATATCAAAGCTGAATAGTTTTGGAAGTAGTTTTTAGTTTGTTTTTAGTTATAGCTATTTTAGGGGGATATCTGTGTGTGCAGGTAACTATTACTGTGCATAATTATTAGGCAACTTAACAAAAAACAAATATATACCCCTTTCAATTATTTATTTTTACCAGTGAAACCAATATAACATCTCAACATTCACAAATATACATTTCTGACATTCAAAAACAAAACAAAAACAAATCAGTGACCAATATAGCCACCTTTCTTTGCAAGGACACTCAAAAGCCTGCCATCCATGGATTCTGTCAGTGTTTTGATCTGTTCACCATCAACATTGCGTGCAGCCGCAACCACAACCTCCCAGACACTGTTCAGAGAGGTGTACTGTTTTCCCTCCTTGTAAATCTCACATTTGATGATGGACCACAGGTTCTCAATGGGGTTCAGATCAGGTGAACAAGGAGGCCATGTCATTAGATTTTCTTCTTTTATACCCTTTCTTGCCAGCCACGCTGTGGAGTACTTGGACGCGTGTGATGGAGCATTGTCCTGCATGAAAATCATGTTTTTCTTGAAGGATGCAGACTTCTTCCTGTACCACTGCTTGAAGAAGGTGTCTTCCAGAAACTGGCAGTAGGACTGGGAGTTGAGCTTGACTCCATCCTCAACCCGAAAAAGCCCCACAAGCTCATCTTTGATGATACCAGCCCAAACCAGTACTCCACCTTGCTGGCGTCTGAGTCGGACTGGAGCTCTCTGCCCTTTACCAATCCAGCCACGGGCCCATCCATCTGGCCCATCAAGACTCACTCTCATTTCATCAGTCCATAAAACCTTAGAAAAATCAGTCTTGAGATATTTCTTGGCCCAGTCTTGACGTTTCAGCTTGTGTGTCTTGTTCAGTGGTGGTCATCTTTCAGCTTTTCTTACCTTGGCCATGTCTCTGAGTATTGCACACCTTGTGCTTTTGGGCACTCCAGTGATGTTGCAGCTCTGAAATATGGCCAAACTGGTGGCAAGTGGCATCTTGGCAGCTGCACGCTTGACTTTTCTCAGTTCATGGGCAGTTATTTTGCGCCTTGGTTTTTCCACACGCTTCTTGCGACCCTGTTGACTATTTTGAATGAAAAGCTTGATTGTTCGATGATCACGCTTCAGAAGCTTTGCAATTTTAAGAGTGCTGCATCCCTCTGCAAGATATCTCACTATTTTTGACTTTTCTGAGCCTGTCAAGTCCTTCTTTTGACCCATTTTGCCAAAGGAAAGGAAGTTGCCTAATAATTATGCACACCTGATATAGGGTGTTGATGTCATTAGACCACACCCCTTCTCATTACAGAGATGCACATCACCTAATATGCTTAATTGGTAGTAGGCTTTCGAGCCTATACAGCTTGGAGTAAGACAACATGCATAAAGAGGATGATGTGGTCAAAATACTAATTTGCCTAATAATTCTGCACTCCCTGTATTTCCGATGCGTTGTCTGCCTTTCCAATGTTGCAGGGCAAACGCAAGAGGAAAGCCGATCCTTCAGTAAGCGAGGTTTCTGGTGCAATTGTGGCAATTTCGGAGGTATCCTCCCAACGACCTGAAGAGGAGGGTACCGCAGTAGCTTCTGAAGGCGAAATCTCAGATTCAGAAGATCTATTACCTTTGACGAACTCACAGGTGGTATCTTTCAGATTTAAACTTGATCACCTTCGCCTGTTACTCAAGGAGGTTTTAATTACCTTGGATGATAGCGACTCCACAGTGGTGGTTGTCCCTCCGAAGTCTAGTAAACTGGACAGATATTTTGAGGTTCCTTCTTTCACGGATGTATTTCCAGTTCCTAAAAGAGCCACTGAAATCATTGCTAAGGAATGGGAGAAACCGGCATTCCTTTCTCTCCTCTCCTATATTTAAGAAGATGTTTCCAATAGCCGATTCTGTTAAAGAGGCTTGGCAAACTGTTCCTAACGTAGAAGGAGCCATTTCCACCTTAGCTAAGAGAACTACTTTTCCCATAGAGGATAGTTGTGTTTTCAAGGATCCTATGGATAAGAAGTTAGAGGGGTTGCTCAAGAAGAAGATTTATATACACCAGGGTCTGCAGTGGCAACCGGCTGTGTGCATTGCCACCGTCATTAGTGCGGCATAATATTGGTTTGATGCACTGTCTGAGGCCCTCAGGAAAAATACTTCTTTGGATGAGATCCAAGATAGGATAAAGGCTCTGAAACTAGCTAATGCCTTTATTTTAAACGCTTCCCTTTAAGTTATCAAATTGGGAGCTAAGATCTCAAGTTTCTCTATTTTTGCCCGCAGAGCCTTATGGTTAAAACCTTGGTCTGCGGATGTGTCATCTAAGTCTAAACTTCTAGCTATTCCTTACAAGGGGAAGACCTTGTTTGGTCCTGATCTGAAGAAGATTATTTCTGATATCACGGGAGGTAAAGGTAATTTTCTCCCTCAAGATAAGAGAAATAAACAATATGGACGACAGAGCAATTTTCGTTCCTTTCGAAATTCCAAAGGCATCTAGCAGGAACAGTCTACGTCTACCTGGAGACCCAGCCAGTCTCGGAACAAAGGAAAACAGTCCAAGAAGCCGGTTAGTGATTCCAAGACAGCATGAAGGGCTTGCCTCCGATCCGGGACCAGATCTGGTAGGGGGCAGACTTTCTTTCTTCGTTCAAGCCTGGGTTCGGGATGTCCAGGATCCCTGGGCAATAGACATAGTGGCTCAGGGATACATATTGGAGTTCAAAAGCTTTCCTCCCAGAGGCAGGTTTTTTCTTTCAAGATTATCTGCAGACCAGACAAAAAGAGAGGCGTTCTTACATTGTGTAGGAGACCTCTCTGCTCTGGGAGTGATTGTTCCCGTTCCATTGTTGGAACAAGGTCAGGGGTTTTATTCCAATCTGTTTGTGGTTCCCAAAAAGGAGGGAACTTTCAGGTCAATTTTAGACCTCAAGAGTGTAAAGTTTCTCGGGGTACCGTCCTTCAAGATGGAAACACTTCGTTCCATTGATCCAAGAGGGTCAATTTATGACAACGGTGGATTTAAAGGACGCGTATCTACATGTTCCCATTCACAGGGATCATCACAAGTTCTTAAAGTTTGCCTTTCTGGACAAACACTTCCAGTTTGTGGCTTTTCCTGTCGGTCTTGCCACAGCCCTCACAATCTTCACAAAGGTTCTGGGATCTCTGTTGGCAGTGCTTTCGATCAAGAGGCATTGCAGTGGCGCCTTATCTAGACGACATTCTAGTTCATGCGCCATCCTTTCAGCTAGCAAGATCCCACACAGACTTGGTGTTGGCCTTCCTAAGATCCCACAGGTGGAAGGTAAATTTAGAAAAGAGTTCCTTAGTTCCAAATACAAGGGTAACTTTCTTAGGAACCATAATAGACTCTCTGTCTATGAAGATTTTTCTGACAGAAGTCAGAAAATTAAATATTATCGATACTTGTCTAGCCCTTCAGTCCACTCCTCGACCATCAGTGGCTCAGTGTATGGAGTTAATCGGGCTGATGGTGGCGACAATGGAAATCATCCCGTTTGCTCGCTTCCATCTCAGAGCTCTGCAGTTGAATATGCTGAGGCTATGGAATGGAAATTATATATACTTGTCTCCTCAACTTCTTCTGGAGCAGGAGACGAGGGACTCTCTACAATGGGGGTTGTCTCTGGATCACCTGTCCCAGGGAACCTGCTTTCACAGACCATCATGGGTGATTGTGACAACAGATGCCAGCCTTCTAGGGTGGGGAGCAGTCTGAGGCGCTCTAAAGGCTCAGGGAACATGGACTCAGTCAGAGTCTGTTCTACCCATAAACATTCGGGAACTAAGAGCGATCTACAATGCTCTTCTGGCCTGGCCCCAGTTAGCCTTGTTACAGTTTCTCAGGTTAGTCGGACAACATAACCTCAGTGGCTTACATCCATCATCAGGGAGGAACGAGAAGTTCCTTGGCGATGACAGTGGTATCCCAAATAATTCAGTGCATTCTTGCTGCTTGTCAGCGATCCACATCCCAGGGGTGGACAACTGGGAGGCGGATTTTCTGAGCAGGCAAACCTTTCATCCGGGGGAGTGGGAACTCCATCCAGAAGTGTTCTCCAGCCTGATTCTCAAGTGGGGTCAGCCGGAATTAGATCTCATGGCATAGAGACAGAATAACCTCCTGAGATACTGGTTGAGATCCAGGGACCCCCAGGCAGAACTAATAGATGCTCTGGTAGCCCCTTGGACCTTCAGTCTAGCATACCCGTTTCCTCCGTTTGCTCTTCTTCCTCGAGTAATTGCTCGAATCAAACAGGATCGGTAATCCTCATAGCTCCGGCCTGGCCTTGCAGGATATGGTATGCAGATCTTGGAGTCTTCTGTTGAGGAAAGACCTTCTTATTCAGGGGCCCTTCCTTCACCCAAATCTAGTTTCTCTGAAGCTGACTGCTTGGAGATTGAACGCTTAATTTTATGCAAGCGGGGTTTTTCTGACTGTCATAGAGATCATGGTTCAGGCTTGTAAGCCTGTTACTAGAAGGATTTGGCGTAAATATTTCTATTAGTGGGAATCCAAGGGCTACTCATGGAGTAGAGTTAGGATTCCTAGAATTTTGTCCTTTCTCCAAGAGGGGTTGGACAAAGGTTTATCGACAAGTTCACTAACTGGGCAAATCTCAGCATTATCTATTTTGTTACATAAACGTCTGGCGGATGTTCCAGATGTACAATCATTCTGTCAGGCCTTGGTCCGGATCAGGCCTGTGTTCAAGCCAGTTACTCCTCCATGGATTCTTAATTTAGTTCTCAAAGTTCTTCAAGGGGCTCCGTTTGAGCCTATGCATTCCTTAGATATTAAGTTATCTTGGAAAGTTTTATTTCTTGTTGCTATTTCTTCTGCTCGGAGAGTGTCAGAGCTCTCGGCATGACAGTTTGAGTCTCCTTATCGTATTTTCCATTCGGATTAGGTAGTTTTACGTACTAAATTAGGATTTCTTCGTAAGGTTGTTTCTGATCGGAATATTAATCAGGAGATTGTTGTTCCCTTCTTGTGTCCTAATCCTTTTCAGAAGGAAAGACTTCTGCATAATTTGGACGTGGTCCGTGCTTTAAAGTTTTACTTGCAGGCGACTAACGACTTTCGTCAGTCTTCTTCTTTGTGGTTTTCTCAGGAAAACGCAAGGGACAGAAAGCTACGGCTACTTCTTTCTTTTTGGCTGAAGAGTATCATACGTTTTGTATATGAGACTGCTGGACAGCAGCCTCCCTAGAGAGTTATGGCTCATTCCACGAGGGCTGTTGCTTCCTCATGGGTGTTCAAAAATGAAGCTTCTGTGGAACAGATTTGCAAGGCTGCAACTTAGTAGCCCTTGGATTCACACCAATACAGATATTTACGCCATATCTTATGGTAAGTCTTTCTAGTCACAGGTTTACGAGCCTGAATCATGGTCTCAATGACCGATTCTGAAAATCCGCGCTTAGATAAAATTAAGCGTTCAATCTCCAAGCAGTCTGCTTCAGAGAAAGTAGATTTGGATGAAGTAAGGGCCTTTGAAGTAAAAGGTCCTTTCTCAACGGAAGTCTCCAAGGTGGAAGAAATGACATGTCCACCAGATCTGCATACCAAATCCTGTGAGGCCACGCCGGTGCAATGAGGATCACCAATACCCTCTCCTGCTTGATTCGAGCAATGACCCGAGGTAGAAGAGCGAACGGAGGAAATAGATAAGCGAGACTGAAATTCCAAGGTACCGCCAGGGCGTCTATCAGTACAGCCTGAGGGTCCCTCGACCCGTACCTCGGAAGCTTGGCATTCTGCCAAGATGCCATGAGATCCATTTCCGGCTGACCCCATTTGAGAATCAGGCTGGAAAACACTTCCGGATGGAGTTCCCACTCCCCCGGGTGAAAGGTCTGTCTGCTCAGGAAGTCCGCCTCCCAGTTGTCCGCTCCTGGGATATGGATAACCGACATACAGCAATTGTGGGTCTCCGCCCACTGAATTATTTTGGCTACCTGATGTAAGCCACTGAAGTTATGTTGTCCGACTGGAACCTGATGAACCGGGCTGAGGCTAACTGAGGCCAGGCCAGAAGAGCATTGAAGATTGCAGAATGTTTATGGGTAGAACAGACACCAACCGAGTCCATGTTCCCTGAACCTTTAGAGAACCCCAGACTGCTCCCCATCCCAGAAGGCTGGCGTCCGTTGTCACAATCACCCAGGTGGGTCTGCGGAAGCAAGTTCCCTGGGAGAGATGGTCCTGAGACAACCACCAAAGAAGAGAATCCCTTGTCTCCTGTTCCAGATGTAATTGTGGAGACAGGTCCGCATAATCTCCGTTCCACTGCCTGAGCATGCATAACTGCAGAGGTCTGAGGTGGAAACGGGCAAACGGGATGATGTCCATAGCTGCAACCATCAGACCGATTACCTACATACATTGAGCCACTGACGGCTGAGGAGAGGACTGAAGCACTAGAGAAGAATCGAAAATCTTTAATTTCCTGACTTCTGTCAGAAATATCTTCAATGATAAGGAATCTATTATGGTTCCCATGAAAACTACCCTTGTAGTTGGAACCAAGGAACTCTTTTCCAAGTTCACCTTCCATCAGTGAGATCGCAGGAAGGATAACATTTCCGTGTGGGATTTTGCCTGATGAGAGGATGGTTCCTGCACCGGAATGTCATCCAGATAAGGCACCACTGCAATGCCCTGCAACCGGAGCACAGCCAACAGTGATCCCAGAGCCTTTGAAAAAATTCTGGGAGCTGTTGCGAGGCCGACTGTAAGAGCCACAAACTGGAAGTTTTTGTATAGAAAAGCAAATCTCAGAAATTTGTGATGATCCTTGTGGATAGGGACATGTAGGTACGCGTCCTTTAAATCTACTGTTGTCATAAATTGACCCTCCTGAACCAAGGGAAGAATGGAACAAATAGTTTCCATCTTGAAGGACAGTACTCTAAGGAACTTGTTTAGGCTTTTGAGATCTAGAAATGGTCTGAAAGTTTTCTCTTTTTTGGGAACCATGAACAGATTGGAATAAAATCCCAGACCCTGCTCCTGTCTTGGGACAGGAACCATCACTCCTAGGTCGGAAGGGTCTTGAACGCAGTGTAAGAACACCTCTCTTTTTGTCTGGTCTACAGATAAGCTTAAGAAACCTGCCCCTGAGAGGAAAAGTTTTGAACTGTAGTTTGTATCCCTGGGACATGATGTCCACCGCCCAGGGATCCTGAACATCCCAAGTCTGAGCGAAGAAAGTCAGTCTGCCCCCCTCCCGCAAGATCTGGTCCCATATCGGGGGCAGACCCTTCATGCTGTATTTGAGTCAATAGCAGGCTTCTTGGGTTGTTTTCTCTTGTTCCAAGACTGGTTAGGCCTCCAGGAAGGCTTAGACTGTTCCTGCTTGGAAGGAGAGGAGGTCTTATTTTTGAAGTTTCGAAAGGAACGAAAATTGCTCTGACGTCCCTTCTGCTTATTTTGCTTGTCCTGAGGGAGGAAATTACCCCTTTCCTCCCGTAATGTCAGAAATTATTTCCGCCAATCCCGGTCCACCAAGATCTTCCTCTTCTAGGGAATAGCCAAAAGCTTAGACTTAGATGACACATCCGCAGACCAAGATTTTAACCATAAGGCTCTGTGGGCCAGCACAGCAAAACCAGAAATCTTTGCTAGCAGTTTAATGACCTGTAGGGAAGCATCCGTAATAAAGGAATTGGCCAATTTAAGGGCCTTAATCCTATCCTGGATCTCTTCAAGGGGAGTGTCTGTCCTTATAGAATCAGACAATGCATCAAACCAGTATGCTGCCGCACTAGTGACGGTAGCAATGTCCTCTGCAGGTTGCTATTGTAAACCCTGGTGTACATACATCTTCTTGAGTAACCCCTCTAATTGTTTGTCCATAGGATCTTTAACAGAACTATCCTCTATTGGGAGTAGTGATCCTCTTAGCCAGAGTGGAAATTGCCCCTTCCACCTTGGGTCCCGTCTGCCAAGACTCCTTAATAGAATCTGCTATAGGAAACATCTTTTTAAATAAAGGGGATGGAGAAAAAGGGATACCCAGTCTCTCCCATTCCTTAGCAATAATCTCTGTAGCTCGATCTGGTACAGGAAAAACCTCCACCATGGAGGGTACATCAAAATATTTGTTTAGCTTACTGGATTTCTTAGGATTGACAACGACCGAGCTGTCGTCTAGTGTAGCTAAAACTTCCTTTAAGTAACAGACAGAGGTGTTCTAACTTAAACCTGAAGGATACAACTTCAGTATCAGCAGAAGGATTTATACTGTCTGAGTCTGAGATTTCACCCTCAGATGCTACCGAAGTATCCTCAGGCTTCTGGGAAGGGGCATTCCAAATAGCAACAACTGTGTCAGTAACCTCACTTACTGATTGTTTACTTTTCCTCTTGTGCTTTTCACTGCAGCATGGGAAAAGCAGACAATGCATCTGAAACCGCAGAGGACATGAGGGAAGCGATGTCTTGCAACGTAACTCCAGGTGGAGTAAGAGAGGAAGCGCAGGGCACTGGAAGATTGGACGATACATTTTGGGACATATGAGGAGAAAGCTGCGGCATATCTTGAACATTGTCAGAAGACTCATGAACAGCATCCGCCCTAGACAATGTTGGCTCAGAAAACAAGTCTAACCCTATAATGTAAAGTTTTCTCAATACATGAGGAAAAGAAAGGGATTGGTGGTTCAACATTGGCATCAAAACATAAAGAACATGTAACATCTTGTAATGCCTCTTGGTCCATCTTTATTTACCAACAAAACTGAATAGATAGATAACTGATATTTTATTAAGGAAATACCTCACAAAAAAACGTTACTGTCCCTTTAAATCTTTTAAAAATAAACTGCTTTATTTTTCAGCAAAATAATAAAGTAACATAAGGAAAAATTAAATACTCCGGACACCTTTACACCTCAGCTTAACTTTGCTGAGGTGCTTACCTGCCTGACCAAAAGTATTGTAATGCCGTTGTATCAATACTAGAGTAAAAAAAACACCACCTCTAAGCCTGCTCCTTGTCCCCAGTGCCTGCAATTACTGCCCATAATAAAATATTCTCCAAGTCATTGGAGAACTTTTCATTTTGTCCCAAACTTGTTTAGTTTATTTAAAAGTGCCATCTTTTATTCTGAATAACGTTCCCAGAAAATAAAAAGTCAGCACTTACCTTTATAAATCTGCCCTGCATAAAAGCAGCTCACTAGGTTTGAGAGGAATGATCCCTCACATGGATCTGTGGAGAAAAGTGTAAAGACTGAATAATCTTACTCAGGCTTTAGAAAATAGGGCAGCATTAGTATATGGGAGGCACAGTGACGATTATACCCCACAAGTTCCCATTGCTCTAAAGCCACCACTGATCTACTGAAGAGACTGATATGGACTACGGCTACACCCTAGGACAAAGCAGCACAATCTTGCACTACTTAAAAAAATAATAAAATCTTTCTTGAAGAATCTTCATTCCCCAGCACCTAACTTTACCACTTCCTTGCTCTAGCGTAGGCAAAGAGAATGACTAGAGTTGGAGGGAAGGGTGGTGATATTTAACAGCTTTGCTGTGGTGCTCTTTGCCGCCTCCTGCTGGGAAGGAGGGATATTCCCAATAGTAATTAGATTATCCGTGGACTCATCATGTAATTAGAAAGAAATACGTTTACTTATAGGTATGTCCTGCATGACCTATTTGCATTAAGTACATTTCTTTCCTAAGATATGGTGAGTCCACTGGATCATCAATTACTGTTGGGAATATCACTCCTGGCCAGCAGGAGGAGGCAAAGAGCACCACAGCAAAGTATCACTCCCCTTCCCACAATCCCCAGTCATTCTCTTTGCCTTCAGTGCAAGGAGGAGGTGAAGTTGGGTGCTTGTTAATGATTTTTCTACAATCAAGAGATTATTATTTTGAAAGCCGGAGCAGGCTTGCTCTGATCTTTCCTGACAATTCTGGGTCTAGCTGTACTCCACGTTAGTCTCTTCAGTAGGGCTGTGATAGCTTTCAAGCATTTAGGAACTTGTGAGGTGGGCCTCACTGCGTTTCCTAACAGGTTGCTGCCCTTGTAAAGAAAGCCAGAGTAGGTTTTCTCTGTCCTCTCGTTTTCACAGATCTCTGTGAGGAGTGGCTTCCTCTCATACCGGATGAGCTGTCGTCCTGCCGGACAACATGAGTTGCAGGTAAGTGCCATTTTCTGTTTTTATGGGCTGGCACTCATTGAGGAACAAAAGGAACAAATTGCACTTTATTGGGACCTAATTCCTGCATTAAAAGTCAGTATAACGGCAGGGAGCGGGCACTGTGTGAGTGTTTTTTTTCTTCAGAGGAGGTGATTCAATGCTAACTAGGTTTGTGGTGATTCACTGGTGGCTCAGTAAGGGTACTTTTTCAGGCGTCCCACTTAGAAAAACAATCTGAGGGACTACAGAGGTGTATTTATTCACCTTGTGTACTCTGTGATCAATTTGTCTAATGTCCGCCGGGACCGCTTCTGACGTAATTTGGAGGCGGGTCCTTTTTGTTTAGGCGGTTTTGTTAAGCGTGCGCTTTTAACTGATATCGGCAGAGCTTTCATTGAGTCATTTTCTTTGCTGTGTTCCCGGAGCGGCTGTGTTGTACAAGTCAGTTGAAGAGCCGCTTGTTAGTCCGTATTGCAGAGGGGGCAAGTAAGCACCTCATTATTTTGCTGAGGTGTGGAGGTACCGAAGAGCTTAAACTTCAAAATAAATCTGAGCATTTGGTTTAAATACATAAGATCTGCTGACAGTCGTTATTGTCAGAGAGTTTTCTAAACGTTATTTTCATACGGAGCTCCTTAAAGAGACAGTGGTAGAAATAAAAGAATATTATTTTTATTTGTTACTGTCAATTTTTGTAATCAATTCTTTTTATTGATTCAAAGTATGTCAAAATACATATGTGCAGGTATTGTATTACATTTTCCTTCAGGTTAATCAGATTAAACAAATTTAACAAGTTCAACAAGATAAACAGGTTAAACATTGAACATTTAGTATACAAACATTATTACACACAATTAAACCTTTTAGGTAGCTGATAGAGATAAATTGACTCGTGAATGTTGTATATTACATATTATTGAAACAAGGGAGGGAAGGGGGGTAGATGTGTAAACAGAGAGGGAGGGTTGAGTGTACAAGGAGAAGCATAGACTTCCTTATTTCCTTGTCTTAAAAATTAGTTTTTATATGTTTTTTTATGGTATTGAGTTTTGGCTCCACAGAAAAAGGATGTTACTGAAATGCTCTGATTTACTATAATAGCTATAATATAACTCCTCTAAAGTCAACACATGTTGAACTTCAACTAGCCATTGTTGCAGGGAGGGAATTTGTGTTTTCTTCCACAAACGTGGGATTAGTCTCTTGGCACTATTGATCATTATTTGTAGTAGGTCCATCTTATATTGACAGTGCAAATGTGGAAGTACGTTGAGTAAGATTGTCTGAGAGTCCAGTATTATCGTTTGATTGAGTTTATAGCTAATATGCATTTCAACTTGTTCCCAGAAAGGTCTGATTAATGGACAATCTCACCAAATGTGAGATAACGTACCCTGATGACCGCATTTTCTCCAGCATTGTGGGGTAGATCCTATGCAATCGTGTCGGTGTAAGATACCATCTGGCTAGCAGTTTATAATTAGTCTCAACAATGGAGGCTGATACTGAAGATTTTTTTATCGATTTAAAACATTGTGTCCAGGATGAGTCATTGATCTGTATATTTAATTCTCTTTACCAGAGTGATTTATAGGAGGGTGGTTTTAATGACACCACTTGTGTTAGAAACTTATATATTAAGGAGATTAAGTGTTTAGGGGTGGTGGGTAATAGATAGAGCATCTCAAAAGGGATGCAGGACCTAATAAATTGTTTTTTATCTGGGTGACTGGTTAGGAAGCGTCTAATCTGGAAGTAGGAGAACCAGGTATCGAGTGGCGACCCTATTTCTTCTTTTATTTCTGAGAATGTTTTAATGTGCCCATCTCTCAAGAGGGAGTATAAGGGTATTCTGAATAGTTTATTTTGCTTATCAGAAGGTTTACTGAAGGTCAAACCAGGAAATATACTTGTGTTTAGTACGGAGGTGAGTGGTGAGTGTTACTGTCAATTTTATGCAAATATGGCTCAAGAGTTGATGCCTTCTGCTGAATGCAGACTTTGTTGCGATAACCAAGTAGAACCTCCTTTGCCTTTTTGTTCTTCATGTGTTGAAAGAAACTTAAAGGGACACTGAAGCCAATTTTTTTCTTTCATGATTCAGATAGAGCATGCACTTTTTTTTTTTTTTTTCAAAATAATTTTTATTGATATCACAGTCAGAGGTACAACAAAAAACCACGATAAAGGTATTTACCTCAATACAACATTCAAAGAACAAATATGAATAAAGTTTACACATATTCCATAGACTACAACTTTCAGTCCAGTGTACCTAAAAAAAAAAAAAAATATTTTATAAGTTGGGTCTTGAAATTGGCCTATCTTTAGTTTGACTCCTTGTGCTGATGTATTTTAAGGATCACCTCTATTTATAATCGCCTCTAATCATAACATCGTTTATATTAACCAACCCACCTTCCCCCCGCAGCCCCCCTCCTCCAGACAGAGAAAAAAAGAAGAAAAAAAAAGAAAAAAAAAAAAGAAAAAGGGGATCAAGAATTAAAAGGGTAGGATTAACCTCTACTCTCTCTCCCTCCCCCATCCCCCACCCCAGTGTTAGGAATCGTATAAGTTGGGATACATTTTTACCATACTCCCAGTAATACCAATTCCGAATTTCTAAATGGAAAAATCATATAGTCAATCTCAGTTACAGAAAGGGTCTTAATAAATAGCGACCATTTTAGAAAGAACTTTCTAATATCTCCTTCGTTATTCATGTCTGTGTCCCTCTGTTCTAGTATACACTGTTTTTTTAAGCAGTTTTTCACTTCCATGATAGTTGGAGTTACATTCGTTTTCCATCTTTTAAATATTAAATATCTAGCTGCAATAATTGTCATATTGATTAGTTTATGTTGTGGGTGTAACTTCCCCTTGTCTTTCCTTAGGAACACATTATAAGTCAAAGAGAATTCTAATGGAAAGATCTTAAGGGAGTTCTTCAACCAATATTCTAGTTTCATCCAGAATTGACCTACTCTAGGACAGTTCCATATCATATGAACAAGGTCAGCTGCGGGTTTCGAACATTTTGGACATTTATTAAAATCTAAATTTCCGCATCTGAGACCTTTTTCTGGGGTAAAGTATGCCCTATAAAGGAGTTTCACATGTGACTCCCTCCAGGTAGAAGATAGTGTAATTTGTGCTATTCTGGTAAACGAACCCTGCACAAGCTGTGGATTAATGTTTCCATCATGTGCTAAGGTGTTCCACTCTGTTGAAAGTTTCTCCAAATTCAATCGGCCCTTAAGGGAGATAAGTAACTGGTAACATGGAGTGATAGACAAGTGTCCCTTTTCCACCATGTTTAACCACCCTTCAAGATTCCCCCACGACCAGGGTCTATTTACTTCCTTCCGTAACTCTTCTACAAAGTGTCTAGCCTGTAGGTACGCAAAGAATTCTTTATTTAGCAGATTGAATTCTTGTTTTAATGACTCAAAAGTTTTCACACACTGGTTCTCATTATCAATGAATTGAATAACCCTGCCCAGGCCTAAACTGTGCCATCTTAGGAACACTGCTGAGTGTATACCTGCTAGAAATTGAGGATTACCTACAAATGAAAGGAACTTTGACACTCTACAGTCCAGGTCCATGAGTTTACCCATTTTCCACCAGCTCTGTATAGGATTATATATAGTTTTAAACCCTTTCAGCTCTTGAGGTATTGATTTTAATTTACAATGTGTCAAAGCCGTTGGTAGAAATGGGTAACAAATACTATTTTCTAGTTCGTTATTTGTAACATAGTCCTTAGACAGGAACCAATCTGCTACTATGCGTGCTAAAAAAACATAGTTATAAAGACGCAGATCTGGGAGTGCAAAGCCCCCATAACTTCGAGGTAGCTGTATCTTAGAGAGAGCAATTCTTGGGACCTTGCCTTGCCATATAAAGTTTCTCAACAGAGTATTCAGTGTCCGAATATCCTTCCCCTTGAGTATAATTGGAACATTCTGTAGAATGTACAGCAATTTTGGCAATAAAACCATTTTAAATAGGGCTACCCGACCTGAGATAGATAGGGGGAGGTTTTGCCAATTTTTCAATTTCTGCTTGATATCTAGAAGTATTGGAGGAATATTAAAATCGTAGAGATTTTCTATGTTCGAAGGTACTAAGACGCCCAAGTATTTGAATGAGTCAGAGACTATTTTAAAAGGTATGTTTAAAGACGCGTCACTTTTCTTCCTTAACCAGAGAAATTCCGATTTTGAGTTATTTATTTTATATCCTGAAAAGGATCCAAATTGGCTGATAATGGATAATAATATTGGGAGGTTTTTTTTGATATTAGATAAATATAAGAGAATATCATCGGCATATAAGGCAATTTTAAGCTCCTTTCTTCGAATTTTTATGCCTTCTAACTGATGTCTAACTGCAATTGCCAGAGGTTCTATTGAGAGATCAAAAAGCAGGGGAGAAAGAGGACATCCCTGGCGTGTTCCCCTCTCCAGCGTGATTTCTGGGGAGAGTATACTATTAACTAACAACCTTGTATGAGGTTTATTATAGAGATTCCTTATAAATTGAGAAAATTTACCTTCAAAACCAAATTTGGACAGAGAATTAATTATATGATCATAATGTATAGAATCAAATGCTTTTTCAGCATCTATTGAAATAACTGCCATGTCGGGGGTGTCCCCTTCCTCCTCCCGCCCCTGTGAAAAATAATCCACAAGTAACAAAATCTCTCTTATCTTTGCAGATGAGTTGCGGTTAGAGAGAAATCCTGCTTGATCGGTATGAATAATAGAGTTTAATAAAGGTTGTAGCCTATCTGCTAACACAGAGGTTAAGATTTTATAATCTGTGTTCAAGAGAGCTATAGGTCTGTAAGAACCTTTCAGACTAGGATCTTTCCCCTGCTTAGGTATTAAGGTTGTATTTGAAGCCGAAAAGGAGGATGGAATTTGAACCCCGTCAATATAGATGGCATTGTACACTTTGCAAAGACTCGGTACTATCACTGGGGAGAGAATTTTGTAGAATTCGTTTGGTAGCGCATCTGGACCCGGTGTCTTATCCAGTGCAAGTTTAAAAATAGCTCTCTCAATTTCAGATTCACGAATAGGGGTATTTAAATTTTCCCTATCTTCTATTGTAATAGTTGGGAGAATCAAATTACTCCAAAATTGATCAGATTGACTCTTATCTGATTTTCTTAATGTATAAATGTCTTGGTAATATTTTGTAAAATTCATCAAGATCTCTTCGGTCGTAGTAAGTGTTTCCCCCTCACTCTGAATTGATTCAATCGTCGTCGAGCCTTTCGCTCCTTTAACTAACTTAGTTAAAAGTTTCCCTGATTTGTTGCCAAATCTATAGAACTTAGCTTGGGTTTTTATATCTTTTTGAGTTGTTTGATGAATAAGGTAAGTATCTCTCTCTTTCTTAGCTCTTGTGTATCTTAACCAATTTACCTGCGTTTTTGCTAACAAATATTGATTGTACGAGTTAGACAATGACCTAAGCATTTCTTTCTCTCTAGCTTTAAGTTTTTTGACTATATTGGAGCTAAATGATATTATTTCCCCTCTTAAGACTGCTTTCGCCGCCTCCCAAAATATCACCGGGCGGTCTAGATACTCAGAATTAAGTTCTGCGTATTCTTCGAATTTAAGTTTGAGCCAATTTTTAAATTTTAAATCTTTTGATAAGTAGGTTGGGAAGTAAAAACGCGACTGCCTAGTCCTCACCTCAAGCTGTTGAATTTGGAGAGAAATAGGACCATGGTCCGAAAGAGATATCGGTAGAATTTCTGCCTTAACTTTCAATTTAAGCAACCTATCATCCATAAGAAATAAGTCAATTCTGGAGAGTGACTTGTGTGCCTTAGAGAGGCACGTAAAGTCTCTAACATCAGGGTTTTGTAATCTCCATATGTCTTTTACAGCCAAATTCTGAGTGATATTTTTAATAATCTTAGTTTCCAATTTATCTTTTTTGTTTTTCCTCTGTTTCGAATCAGCTCTTAGCCTGTCTAAAGGATATTGTGGGGTCATGTTAAAATCTCCCCCACAAATCAGGTATCCTTCCTGAAAAAACATTATTTTGGTTTGTAAGGAATCCCAGAATATTGAATCTATCACATTAGGAGCGTAAACATTACACAGTGTATATATTATTTTTGCCACTCTGATTTTCAGCATAATAAAACGTCCTTCGGGATCTATTTTAACACTTAAAACTTGCAGACCATTTACCATAATCTTTTTTCCAAGTAAAATAGCCACCCCTCTTTTTCTATCTACACTTGGAGATGCATATACCTCCCTCACCCATGATGATTTTAATTTCAAAACTTCATCAATTTTCAAGTGTGTTTCCTGAAGGAATGCAATATCGGTGTTTATCTTTCTTAGCTGATTTAATATTGCTTTTCTTTTAATGGGGGATGTCAGGCCTCCAATATTCCACGAAACAAATTTAATACTATCTAGCCCTTGCATATTTGGAATTTGAGCCTACCAATATCAGTGGAGTGAGAGGGGGGATGGAGAGAGAGGAGGACGAAGAGAAAAAAAAAAGAAAAAAAAAAAAAAAAAAAAGGGGGGGGGGGAGAGGGGAAGGAGGGGAGGGACACAAGATTGCCCCATAACCCATACTCTACCATGTTTGGGAGCCATTCAACTAGGCAGGGAGATTAAGTTTAGCTAAGAGTTCCCTTGCATCTTTGGGGGATTCAGCAAAATAAATTTCATCCTTGATCCAGACTTTGAGTCTCGCAGGATAGATTAAGGTAGCTCGATTACCTAAATTAATGAGCTTAGTGCAAATTGGCGAGAGCTCCCTTCTCTTTATTGCTGTTTCCGTGGAAAAATCCTGAAACAGGAGAATATTTGAACTGCCCATGACAACAGGCTGGTTTTTACGATAATATTCAAAAATAGTAGTTTTGTCCTGAAAATTTAAAACTTTAACTATGACTGGTCTAGGTCTAACATTCCCTGTACTGTCCAGGGGAGGTCTGCCTAATCTATGTATTCTTTCAATAACAATTTTAGGGTATGTTTGTGGAATTTTAAGTAACTGTACTAATGTCTCAGAGACAAACTTATTCAGATCTTCATATTGCTTCCCTTCTGGGACCCCTATGATTCTGAAGTTGTTCCTTCTGGAACGATTTTCTAACTCCTCTAGTTTAGACTGAATTTTCCCCAACTTAGAGTCGGCAGTGTCCAGCTTGGAACTATGTATTGTGCTAAGATCTTCTAGATCCGAGACTCTCTGTTCGACTTCTTGCACCCTGTTTGAGAATTGTTTGAGTTCTTGGGTGAGGGACATAATGTCTTGTTTGATCTCCAATCTCAAGGTCTCGAATTTTGGAGCTAGGGCCTCGGAGATACTATCTACTAAAGCTTGAGTGTTTAGTGGCTCAGCTGAATGTGCATCTATAGGGGTATCAGTTATATTTTTAGCTCTCCTATCTTTCTGTTTATTTGTCATACTTGGAGACAGGGATTTGCCGTGACTATTAAGAAACTTATCCATGTGCTGTGTACTAAAGTGAGGAAATTAGTGATTAATTAATAACTCGTGTGAAGAAAAAGTGAGGAGAGAGAGGGGGGGGGAGAAAGAGAAAAAAAAAAAAAAAAAAAAAAAAAAAAAAGGGGGGGGGGAGGAAAGGAGTACGAGGAAGTGTGGGTATTCAGTGAGTTGGTTGAATGATTAGTGACTAATGTGGGAAAAGGAAAGGGGAGAAAAAAAAAAAAAAAAAAAAAAAAAAAAAAACCCCGGGGGGGGGGGGGGGGGTGAAGGGGGGGGGGGAATAAAAAGTGAATGTGCTAAGTGGGGTGTTCAGTGATTAAGGTGAGGGAAAAGGAGTTAAAAAAAGAGAAAAAAAGGAAAAAAGGAGGGGGTGAAGGGAGACAAAGTGTTGATTAAGTGAATTCAATTAAGAATCCCTGTCTCCTAAGCAAGGGGGAACGGAAAAAAAAAACAAATAAATAAATAGATAAGTAAGAAGAGCCCGCTTTATCTGTCTACAATCAACCAGGTGGTACGCGCTAACCCTTAACTAGGATAAACCTCAGTGATCCAGGTGGCTAATCTGAGGGCACCCTAAACCTTTTAATTAATTTAAACAATACCCCTCTTTCAGGCGAGTTTAGTTTTGAATACTATTTTTTTTTTTTTTTCTCTTTTTTTTTTAGGAGTTTCCCAGCTCTCAAGGAGTTACAGTATAATCAGTTTACACAGTTATATTCACAATCTTCTATAATACAGAAAGTCTAGAATAACATTTCTTGTGATTAACCTGCAGAAACGTACCCTTGTGAAGAGTGGGCTATGATTAACAAAATTACAAAGTCAGTTAGTTATTTTTGTACATCCTAGCCCTTCCTCCCTTACTTAATTATCCATGATGTGTCTCAGTGCTTTGAGCAATCTCCCCTTTAATATGAACCATAAAGATAAATTAGTGCAGATGCTCAATGGTTCAGCAGTTATATAATAGGGTTGTTCAGAGTAAATCTATAACCAAATGAGTGTAATCTAAGGAACTCTGAGTATTGTAGTGTGTGTAGAGAAGGCTCCTTACAAAAACCTTTTACCTAAACACTAACATATCATGTTAACTATCCAAAGCCTCTAACAGAAAAAAGAAACAGTCCTACTGTAATACCAGTCCCCGTTTATAATATAGAAAGTAATGTGATTGCCTAGAGTGTCTGATAATACTAGAGCTTAAACCAGACAGTTACAAACATATTTTTATAAACATTCCTAGGTCCTAATCAACAGAGATCTCCATAGTTGTTAGGCTGGAACCTGATTGCTTTTTATGCCACTTTAAGGCAGAGGACGCAAAAAAAGTCAAATAATCAAAAAATCAAAAAAAGAGTCAAAGTTGAACCCCTGCATACACAACTTCTAATAGAATACTTCAGCCTAACACTTTTTCAGCTAACTGATTAAAGTCCAGGTATCCTGTCCTTCGTCTCTTTCCTTTTTTTCCCCCAATTACAAGCTTTGTTTAACTACCCTTACACAGGGAGTAATTGACCGGGGAAGGGGTCACTGTTCAAGTAACTAAAGACGGGAAGAAAGTTATTACTCCACAGCAAACCAAGAAAAAACCTTTAAGGCAGAGATGAAGGGGAGAAAAATCAGTCTAGCCAGCGGTACTTTACCAGTCCTTATTGACAGCTGTGAAGTGGAAATCCAGACGGCGTCTCTCCGTGACTACCCCTCTCTCGCAGCATCGGTGGGAGGGGGGAATCCGGAGAAGCTAGCCCCGTTGTTAGTTGTCACTGAGGTATGTACGCTTGGTAAAAAGAACTCCACACCGATACTCCAGGAGCAGCCCAGCAAGCACTTTCGTACCTCACCCCTCGCGCAGCACCGGTGGGAGGGGGGGGTAGGGTTGTTAAACACTGTAGCCGTGTGAAGCGCTGTGACTCTGAGGATCTCGGCCGTGCACACCGAACCAGCTTTGCAACAGAAATCTCTGACTCCAACCTCCACACCACGGGTATAGAGATTTTCAACAGGCAGCGTATCGTGTCACGCCCCGCACGAATTCAGCGTCAGGGAACCCCTCCTGGGGCAGGCGGCAGTTCTGAACAGCGGGGCACCGCGTCCCTCTTCACTGGCAGACCTTCCCCGCCGGTTGAGTGAGATGTCCAAGCGGGAACCCCCACTAAGTAGGGAGATCTTTCCCTGTGATTACCCAGCAGGGAAAAGAGTATGCGGTGTACTTTATCTCAGGTCCCCATTTCAAGTTTCAGCAGTTTTTATTTACACCATTAAAGGAATGAATCCTTCCCAAGGTGGTAGCATACAGCTCAGGTGCGGTGTTATAGCACCATAGAAGTCCCAGTAGCAATCTATTCAGCTTTCCAAGCAAACCACGGTCTGGGGTTTTAGGCACAGGTATCTCGCCAAACAAGCTTGGAAGGGAGGTAATGCAGAGCAGGTGCAACTCGTGACCACACACCTGAACTCCTCCTCCGGAACTCCCTAATGAGACTCCTAGAGCATGCACTTTTAAGCAACTTTCTAATTTACTTCTATTATCATTTTTTCTTCATTCTCTTGCTATCTTTATTTGAATAGAAGGCATCTCAGCTAAAGAGCCAGCAAATTTTTGGTTCAGAACCATGGAAAGCACTTGTTTAAAGGTTCTGTCCAATCAGCAAGGATAACCCAGGTTGATCACCAAAAATGGGCCGGCATCTAAACTTATATTCTTGCTTTTCAAATAAACATAACAAGAGAATGAAGAAAATTTGATAATAGGAGTAAATTAGAAAGTTGCTTAAAAGTGCATGCTCTATCTGAATCACAAAAGAACATTTTTGGGTTCAGTGTCCCTTTAATGTATAAAGATAAGCTTTTTGTTACTGAGCCACCACCCTCTCAGCTTGATGCTGATCAGGCGATGCCGCAACTTTCTCCTCAGACATCCCAAGCTCTATCTATTTCACATGCAGTGCCCTGCGGTTCCTCACATTCTCCCGAAGGAGTATTTTTGCGTGCAGAAATTGCTGCCCAGGTATCATCTGCGGTATCTGAGGCGCTAGCTGCCATCCCCATGCTTCAGGGGAGACGCAAGAGGAAAATTGGAGAATTAAATAGTAAGGTTTGTGATCCAGTACAGGCTAACCAAGTTGCTCTTTCTCATAAGTCGGAAGAGGAGGATACTTCAGTAGCCTCTGAAGGGGAAATCTCAGATTTGGATAGCTTAATCCCTTCTGATGCTGAAGTGGATTCCTTCAGATTAAAGCTTAAACACCTTCGTGTTTTGTTAAAGGAGGTTTTGGCTACTTTGGACGACTCCGATACTCCTGTCGTTGTAAAACCCAAGAAGTCTAGCAAATTAAATACTTTGATGTACCCTCCAGGTGTTCCAGTGCCAGACCCAGCTATGGAGATTATTGCCTGGGAATGGGAGAGACCTGGTATTCCTTTTTCTCCCTCTCCATTCTTTAGGAAGATGTTTCCGGTGGCCGACTCCATTAAGGAGTCGTGGCAGACGGTCCCCAAGGTGGGAGGGGCAATCTCTACACTGGCTTAGAGGACAACTATTCCCATTGAGGATAGTTGCTCTTTCAAGGACCCTATGGACAAGAAGCTGGGGGCCTTCTTAAAGAAGATGTATATTCATCAGGGTTTACAGTGGCAACTGGCAGGGTGTATTGCTACAGTGACAAGTGCGGCAGCATATTGGTTTGACGCTTTTTCTGAGTTCCTCCAAGCAGAGACTCCTTTGGAGGAGATACAGGATAGGATAAAGGATCTTAAGTTAGCCAATTCCTTTATCACTGATGCTTTTTTTGCAGGTCATTAAGTTGGGGGCCAAAATATCTGGTTTCTCAATTTTGGCGCGTAGAGCACTATGGCTGAAATCATGGTCAGCGGATGTTTCCTCTAAATCTAAGCTTTTGGCAATCCTGTACAAGGACTGGTGAGCAGTCTGGGACTTGTTGAAGGCGCAGGGACTGTGGTCTCAGGAGGAATCGACTCTCCCCATAAACATATTGGAGTTGAGAGTGATCTTCAATGCCTTGATGGCTTTGCCTCAGTTGGCTTTAGCCCGGTTTATCAGATTCCAGTCAGACAACATGACCTCAGTGGCTTACATCAACCACCAGGGAGGAACTCGGAGTTTCTTAGCCATGAAAGAGATGGCTCGAATCATTTACACACATTGTTGTCTATCTGCCATCCACATTCTGAGTGGACAATTAGGAAGCGGATTTCCTAAGCTGACAGACTTTTCTTTCATGTAATTGGCAAGAGTCCATGAGCTAGTGACGTATGGGATATACAATCCTACCAGGAGGGGCAAAGTTTCCCAAACCCCCAAATGCCTATAAATACACCCCTCACCACACCCACAATTCAGTTTTACAAACTTTGCCTCCTATGGAGGTGGTGAAGTAAGTTTGTGCTAAGATTTCTACGTTGATATGCGCTTCTTAGCATTGTTGAAGCCCGATTCCTCTCAGAGTACAGCGAATGTCAGAGGGACGTGAAGGGAGTATCACTTATTGAATACGATGATTTCCCTAACGGGGGTCTATTTCATAGGTTCTCTGTTATCGGTTGTAGAGATTCATCTCCTATCTCCCTTTTCAGATCGACGATATACTCAATTTACCATTACCTCTACTGATAACTGTTTCAGTACTGGTTTGGCTATCTGCTATATGTGGATGGGTGTCTTTTGGTAATTATATTTTTTATTACTTAAGACACCTCAGTTATGGTTTGGCAGTTTATGCATTTATATAAAGTTCTACATACATGTATTGTACTTATATTTGCCATGAGTCAGGTTCATGTATTTCCTTCTGCAGACTGTCAGTTTCATATTTGGGGAATATAAACATTTTTTAAGAATTTTTTTTCTTACCTGGCGTTTAGTCTTTTTTTTAATTGACTACTTCTTGCAAATTGCGGGCGGTATTAGGCCCGCGGGTGCACCAAATGCTAAACTTTATTGCGTCATTCTTGGCGCGAGAATTTTTTTGGCGCGAAAAATACGTCTATGACGGAACTTCGTCATTTCCGTCGTCATAGTTGACGCCGAAGCTTTACACACGGTTGCGTCATTAGTGACGCGAGTGTCATTTCCGGTTATTATTGGCACCAAAAAAGTTTTCAGTTACGTTGTGCGTCATACTTGGAGCCAAAGTTTTTCATTATTTTAATACCCCATTGATGTTTGCCTCTTGCGTTTTTCTCTATCAGAGGGCTATACTATTTGCATTTTTTTCCCATTCCTGAAACTGTCAAATAAGGAAATTGATAATTTTGCTTTATATGTTGTTTTTTCTTTTACATTTTGCAAGATGTCTCAATCTGATCCTGCCTCAGAAGTTTCTGCTGGAACATTTCTGCTGTTCTACCAAAGCTAAGTGCATTTGTTGTAAGATTGTAGAAATTATTCCACCAAATGTCATTTGTAATCTTTGTCATGATAAACTTTTACATGCAGATAGTGTGTCCATCAGTAATAGTACATTGCCAGTTGCAGTTCCTTCAACTTCTAATGTACATGATATACCTATGAATTTTAAATAATTTGTTTCTGATTCTATCCAAAAGGCTTTATCTGCATTTCCACCTTCTAATAAACGTAAAAGGTCTTTTAAAACTTCTCATTCAGTTGATGAAATTTCAAATGACCAACAACATAATAATTTATCCTCTTCTGATGAGGATCTATCTGATACAGAAGATCTTTCCTCAGACATTGACACTGACAAATCTACTTATTTATTTAAAATAGAGTATATGCGTTCTTTATTAAAAGAAGTGTTAATTACTTTGGATATTGAGGTAACCAGTCCTCTTGACGTTCAGTCTAATAAACGTTTAAATGCTGTTTTTTAACCTCCTGTGGTTTCTCCAGGGGTTTTTCCTATTCCTGAGGCTATTTCTGATATGATTTCTAAGGAATGGAATAAGCCAGGTACTTCTTTTATATTACTTTTTCAAGGTTTAAAAAATTGTATCCTTTACCAGCAAATTCTATAGAGTTTTGGGAAAAAATCCCCAAAGTTGATGGGGCTATTTCTACTCTTGCTTAACGTACCACTATTCCTATGGAAGATAGTACTTCCTTTAAGGATCCTTTAGATAAGAAGCTTGAATCTTATCTAAGGAAGGCCTATTTATATTCAGGTCATCTTCTCAGATCTGCAATTTCTTTGGCTGATGTTGCGGCTGCATCAACTTTCTGGTTGGAGAATTTAGCGCAACAAGAATTGGATTCTGACATATCTAGCATTATTCGCATATATTATCAAAATTGATGCTAGTTCCATGTCTTTAGCTATATTAGCTAGAAGAGCTTTGTGGCTTAAATCTTGGAATGCTGATATGACATCTAAATCTAGATTACTATCTCTTTCTTTCCAAGGTAATAATTTATTTGGTTCTCAGATGGATTCTATTATTTCAACTGTCACTGGGGGAAAGGGAGTTTTTCTGCCTCAGGATAAAAAATCTAAGGGTAAATCTAAGGCTTCTAACCGTTTTCGTTCCTTTCGTCAAAATAAGGAACAAAAACTTAATGCTTCCCCCAAGGAATCTGTTAACAATTGGAAGCCTTCCTCAAATTGGAATAAATCCATGCCATTTAAGAAACCAAAGTCAACCCCTAAGTCCGCATGAAGGTGCGGCCCTCATTCCAGCTCAGCTGGTAGGGGGCAGATAAAGGTTTTTAAAGGATATTTGGATAAATTCTGTCCAAAATCAATAGATTCAGAGCATTGTCTTTCAAGGGTATCGAATAGGATTCAGAGTAAGACCTCCTGTGAGAAGATTTTTTCTCTCACGTATCCCAGCAAATCCAGTAAAAGCTCAGGCTTTCCTGAAGTGTGTTTCAGACCTGGAGTCTTCAGGGGTAATCATGCCAGTTCCTTTTCAGGAACAAGGTTTGGGGTTTTATTCAAATCTATTCATTGTCCCAAAGAAGGAAAATTTATTCAGACCAGTTCTGGATCTGAAAATTTTGAATCGTTATGTGAGAGTACCAACTTTCAAGATGGTGACTATAAGGACTATTCTGCCTTTTGTTCAGCGAGGACATTATATGTCCACAATAGACTTGCAGGATGCATACCTTCATATTCCGATTCATCCAGAACATTATCAGTTTCTGAGATTCTCTTTTCTAGACAAGCATTACCAATTTGTTGCTCTTCCGTTTGGCCTAGCAACAGCTCCAAGAATCTTTTTAAAGGTTCTAGGTGCCATACTCTCTGTAATCAGAGAACAGGATATTGCAGTGTTTCCTTATTTGGACGATATCTTGGTACTAGCTCAGTCTTTACGTTCTGCAGAATCTCACACAAATCAACTAGTGTTGTTTCTTCTGAAACATGGTTGGAGGATCAATTTACCAAAAAGTTTCTTGATTCTTCAGACAAGGGTCACCTTTTTAGGCTTCCAGATAGATTCAGTGTCCATGACTCTGTCTCTAACAGACAAGAGATGTTTAAAATTGGTTGCAGCCTGCCGGCACCTTCAGTCTCAGTCTTTCCCTTCAGTGGCTATGTGCATGGAAGTTTTAGGTCTCATGACTGTAGCATTGGACGCAATCCCCTTTGCTCGTTTTCACATGAGACCTCTACAGCTTTGTATGCTGAACCAATGGTGCCGGGATTATACAAAGATATCACAATTAATATCCTTAAATCCCAATGTACGACACTCTCTGAAGTGGTGGATAGATCACCATCATTTAGTTCAAGGGGCTTCTTTTGTTCAGCCAACCTGGACTGTGATCACAACAGATGCGAGTCTTTCAGGTTGGGGAGCTGTTTGGGGATCTCTGACAGCACAAGGGGTTTGGAAATCTCAAGAGGCGAGATTACCAATAAATATTTTAGAACTCCGTGCAATTCTCAGAGCTCTTCAGTTTTGGCCTCTGTTAAAGAGAGAACCGTTCATTTGTTTTCAGACAGACAATATCACAACAGTGGCATATGTCAATCATCAGGGTGGGACTCACAGTCCCCAAGCTATGAAAGAAGTATCTCGGATACTTGCTTGGGCGGAATCCAGCTCCTGTCTAATCTCTGCGGTGCATATCCCAGGTGTAGACAATTTGGAGGCGGATTATCCCAGCCGTCAGACTTTACATCCAGGGGAGTGGTCTCTCCATCCGGATGTGTTTTCTCAGATTGTTCAGATGTGGGGTCTTCCAGAGATAGATCTCATGGCCTCTCATCTAAACAAGAAACTTCCCAGATACCTGTCAGGCGGAAGCAGTGGATACGCTGACACATCCTTGGTGTTATCATCCTGCTTACATTTTCCCACCTCTAATTCTCCTTCCAAGAGTGATCTCCATAATCATCATGGAACAATTGTTTGTGTTGCTGGTGGCTCCAACATGGCCACACAGGTTTTGGTATGCGGATCTGGTTCGGATGTCCAGTTGCCAGCCTTGGCCACTTCCGTTAAGGCTGGACCTACTATCTCAAGGTCCATTTTTCCATCAGGATCTCAAATCATTAAATTTGAAGGTATGGAAATTGAATAGAGGTTTCTCTGACTCAGTGATTAATACTATGTTACAAGCTCGTAAATCTGTCTCTAGAAAGATTTATTATAGAGTTTGGAAGACTTATATTTCATGGTGTTCTCATAAATTCTCTTGGCATTCTTTTAGAATTCCTAGAATTTTACAGTTTATTCAGGATGGTTTGGATAAGGGTTTGTCTGCAAGTTTCTTGAAGGGACAAATCTCTTCTCTTTCTGTTTTATTTCACAGAAAGATTGCTATACTTCCTGATATTCACTGTTTTGTACAGGCTTTAGTTTGTATTAAGCCTGTCATTAAATCAATTTCTCCTCCTTGGAGTCTTAATTTGGTTCTGAAGGCTTTACAGGCTCCTCCATTTGAGCCTATGCATTCTTTGGACATTAGACTACTTTCTTGGCTATCTTTTCTGCTAGAAGAGTTTCTGAGCTATCTGCTCTTTCTTGTGAGTCTCCTTTTCTGAATTTTCATCAGGATAAGGCAGTTTTGCGGACTTATTTTCAGTTTTTACCTAAGGTTGTGAATTCTAACAACATTAATAGAGAAATTGTTGTTCCTTCCTTGTGTCCTAATCCTAAGAATTCTTTGGAAAGATCCTTATATTCTTTGGATGTGGTAAGAGCTTTGAAATATTTTGTGGATGCTACTAAAGATTTCAGGAAAACTTCTAGTCTATTTGTTTTATTTTCTGGTCCTAGGAAAGGTCTGAAGGCTTCTGCTATTTCCTTGGCTTCTTGGTTGAAACTTTTGATTTATCAAGCTTATTTGGAGTCGGGTCAGGTCCGCCTTAGAGAATTACAGCTCATTCTACTAGATCAGTCTCCACTTTGTGGGCCTTTAAGAATGAAGCTTCAGTTGATCAGATTTGCAAAGCGGCAACTTTGTCCTCTTTGCATACATTTACTAAAGTCTACCGTTTTGATGTATTTGCTTCTTTAGAAGCAGTTTTTGGTAGAAAAGTTCTTCAGGCAGCTGTTTCAGTTTGATTCTTCTGCTATTTATTTAAAGGGACAGTCTACACCAGAATTTTTATTGTTTTAAAAGATATATAATCCCTTTATTACCCATTTCCCAGTTTTGCATAACTAACACATATATAATTAACCTCTGTGATTATCTTTTATCTAAGCCTCTGCAAACTGCCCCTTTTTTCAGTTCTTTTGACAGACTTGCAGTCTAGCCAATCAGTGCCTGCTCCCAGATAACTTCTCGTGCACAAGCACAGTGTTATCTATATGAAATACGTGAACTAACACCCTCTAGTGGTGAAAAACTGTTAAAATGCAATCTGAAAGAGGTGGGCTTCAAGGTCTAAGAAATTAGCATATGAACCTCCTAGGTTAAGCTTTCAACTAAGAATACCAAGAGAACAAAGCAAAATTGGTGATAAAAGTAAATTTGAAAATTGTTTAAAATTACATGCTCTATCTGAATCATGAAAATGGCGGAAAATGGCTGTTTTTATTTTTATCCCTCCCTCTCTAGTGACTCTTGCGTGGAGTTCCACATCTTGGTTATTGCTATCCCATACGTCACTAGCTCATGGACTCTTGCCAATTACATGAAAGAAAACATAATTTATGTAAGAACTTACCTGATAAATTCATTTCTTTCATATTGGCCAGAGTCCATGAGGCCCACCCCTTTTATGGTGGTTATGATTTTTTGTATATAGCACAATTATTTCTTTATCACCCCACTGCTTGGCTATTCATTAAACTGAATTGTGGGTGTGGTGAGGGGTGTATTTATAGGCATTTTGAGGTTTGGTAAACTTTGCCCCTCCTGGTAGGATTGTATATCCCATACGTCACTAGCTCATGGACTCTTGCCAATATGAAAGAAATGAATTTATCAGGTAAGTTCTTACATAAATTATGTTTTCATGCCGGGGAGTGGGAAGCGTTCTACAGGTTAACCATCAAATGGGAGATACCGGAATTGGATCTGATGGCGTCTCGACAGAACGCCAAGCTTCCAAAGTACAGTTCAAGATCAAGGGACCCTCAGGCCTTCCTGATAGATGCTCTGGCAGTTCCTTGGAACTTCAAGTTGGCATACCTCTTTCCTCCGTTTGCTCTCCTTCCACAAGTCATTGCTCGTATCAAGCAGGAGAGTGCGTCAGTGACTCTAATAGCTCCTACGTGGCCTCGCAAGATCTGGTATGCAGACCTAGTGTAAATGACGTCTCTACCCCTGTGGAGACTCCCTCTGAGAAAGGACCTTCTGCTTCAGCGTCCTTTTCTTCATCCAAATCTCGTTTCTCTGAAGCTGACTGCTTAATTTTATCTAAGTCGGTCATTGAGACCATGATTCAGGCTCGTAAGCCTGTCACTAGAAAAATTTACCACAAGATATGGCATAAATATCTTTATTGGTGTGAATTCAAGGGATATTCTTGGAGTAGAGTCAGGATTCCAAGAATTTTATCCTTTCTCCAGGAAGGTCTGGTGAAGGGATTTTTCTGTCAGTACTCTGAAAGATCAGAGCTCTGCCCTTTCTATTTTGCTGCACAAGCGTCTATCAGATGTGCCAGATGTGCAATCTTTTCTTTTACAAGATATGACGAGTCCACGGATTCCATCCTTACTTATGGGATATCGCCTCCTGGTCAGCAGGAGGAGGCAAAGAGTACCACAGCAGAGCTGTATATATAGCTCTTCCCTCCCACCCCAGACATTCTCTTTGCCTGTGTTAGTGATAGGAAGAGGTAAAGGGAGGTGTTAGTTTAGATTCTTCAATCAAGGGTTTATTATTTTTAAATGGTACCAGTCTGTGCTATTTTTCTCAGGGCTGGAGATCCAGGCTTTAAGCAATGGACTGGGGAGACTTTCATTCTAATTCAAGCGACTCCCATATTGCTTGCTGCCCTGCTGATGGTCTTAGCAGATATTATCTAAGACCCTGTTTGTCCACACAGATCTGATGGAGGTGAGGAAAAGAACATCTTCATTGTGTGGGATAGCCTCATACTGCGTTCAGTATTAAGGTATGTACAGTCATTTACTTCTGGGGAGACTGTAGTATCTCAGAACAGACTGGCACTTATTCCCTATTCCGGGAAGGGGTAATCAATTTGCACAGGGTAAGACTGTGTGCATGGGTATCCCCTCTTTATTAGGTGAAGTTCAGCAGGTGCTATAAGGACCCTAATAAAGGTTTAATCAGGTGGATGTGTTCAGGGGCTTGACGCAGGGAGATTGTGGCAGCTAAGTGTTCTGCATTAACTTTTGATGATTTAATGATTGGAACAAGAGAGTGTGTTTTGTGGGGGCACATTGGCAAATCTTTAACTTATTAATTCCATGGCTTCGGCCAAATTGGTAATTCCGACATTTTTATTCCCATGCGGTTCTTATGAAAATGTTAATCAAGGCCGGGGACTTAATTCCGCCCCCAGGATGGGCGGGGCTTAGCATTTCACGCGCTGAGAGGCGCACTTGCTATCCGGATCCTGACTGTTGAGAGAGAGGTTCTCAGAGCTCTGGTGTGGCGTAAGACAGCTTGTGTTAGTAATCTCCCAAGCGAATACAATATAGGAGCGCCAAAGGCTTAGGTATACACCAGGTCCAAATGAAGAATTGTGATAAATACCAATAGGATGCTGTTTAACGATAGTTGATCTAATAGATCAATTTTCATACATATAAATGGGTTATACCAACCATGAGAGTTAACAAGACTAAATGGATCTAGATATAGTAGTTCATAAAAATGACGGAGTTCTTAAAGGGACACTGAACCCATATTTTTTCTTTCATAATTCAGATAGAGCATGACATTTTAAGCAACTTTCTAATTTACTCCTGTTATCAAATTTTCTTCATTCTCTTGGTATCTTTATTTGAAATGCAAGAATCTAAGTTTAGATGCCGGCCCATTTTTGGTGAACAACCTGGGTTGTCCTTGCTGATTGGTGGATAAATTCATCCACCAATAAAAAAGTGCTATCCAGAGTTCTGAACCTCAAAAAAAGCTTAGATGCCTTATTTTTCAAATAAAGATAGCAAGAGAACGAAGAAAAAATTATAATAGGAGTAAATTAGAAAGTTGCTTAAAATTGCATGCTCTATCTGAATCATGAAAGAAAAAATGTGGGTTCAGTGTCCCTTTAAGCAGGATTTGTGAGGCTCAATATTACTCCAGGACAACTTTATTTGGGTGAGTTTATTTGCCAATAGATTCATCCCAAAATACTATTTGTATATCCCTTGTTTCTTTTCCTTTTTTTTAGGCAATTGAAAATTTGGTACCGAACTTGGACGCTGGATTCATTTTATGGGATTTGTGACATTTTATTTGGACACTAGAAGGATATAGCTATTTAATTATTTGGATTTATATCACTCTTCTAATTTGGATAGACTTTGCAACAGAATTGGATCTTATTTACGTTTTAACGTCTTTCTAATCTGTTTTGTTTTTTTATAATCAGGACACCACTGGCTGTTATATCATAACACTTGTATTTTTGTATTTTTTTTTGTACTATGTAACTGGTTGCACACTGTTCTAAATAATTTGTTCTTCTTTTTTGCATTTACTTATTTTGGAATTCACACTGACATATTGACACAATTTAGTTTGGCATCATTTGAATATTGGACACTCCCTCTTTTTTCACCACACACACCTGTTCCCCATCATACCGGTATCGATTTTGTAGTTTTTTTTTATATCTCTCACACATATTTTTAAAGGTTTATTTTTAATGGCTTATACTTATCCATCTTAATTGTCTTGTTTGTAACCAGATTCTTCATTGTACTTGTATCTTTATAGTAACTTATTTTGATCTTTCTGTTTTTATTGTAGCAATACTGCTTAATTTTTATCTATTAAATATATTAATATCTTTAAATTTTTATGAACTACTATATCTAGATCAATTTAGTCTTGTTAACTCTCATGGTTGGTATAACCCATTTATATGTATGAAAATTGATCTATTAGATCAACTATCGTTAAACAGTATCCTATTGGTATTTATCACCATTCTTAATTTTGACCTGGTGTATACCTAAGTCTTTGGCGCTTCTATATTGTATTTGCTTTGAATTTCTATTCAGGACCCAGTTAGGGGGTCTTTTTTATAGTGTAGCTCGTATACTAACCCAGGCGCTAGTCACTATATTATCTAGACTACATAATCTCTCAAGCGGTCTTAGGAGCGCCGTTCAAGTCTTGTGGTGCTCCTTGTTATTACATGTTTATTGCGGAGCAGTAAAAAACTATACAGCTTTATTTTTTAAAGGCACAGTACATCATTAAAAAAAAAAAAAAAACATTTTTCTAAAAGCGTTTGTTTTTAATCACATTAAAACGACCAATATTGCTATTGCTCATTTGTTTATCATGGCTGACCTTCAGGAAAGTACATGTTCTATGTGTTTAGATGCCAATGTGGAACCCCCTATACCTTTTTGTCCCTCATGTACTGAGAGGGCTTTACAGTTTAAAGAACAAATTTTCTTTAATGCAAGTGTATCTAAGGATGTTTTTCAGCCTAATGAGACTCAGGGTATGCCGTATCTTTCTCCCCAAGTGTCACAACCTTTAATGCCCGCTCAGGCGACGCCGTGTTCTTCAACTGCGTCCACTTCATTCACTCTGCAGGATATGGCTGCAGTTATGTCATCCACTCTTACAGAAGTTTTATCTAAGTTGCCAGTTTTACAAGCCAAACGCAGTAGGACAGAGACCCATGTGGTCCCTGCGACTTCTGATGCTTTGATGGCTATCTCCGATGCACCCTCCCAGGGCTCTGAATTGGGGGGTAGGGAGGCCCTGTCTGAGGGGGAACTGTCTTACTCAGGAAGTGCATTGCCCCCGACAGATTCGGACGTCATGTCCTTCAGATTTAAGCTTGAACACCTCCGCCTCTTGCTGCGAGAGGTCTTGGTGACTCTGGACGACTGTGACTCTATTGTGGTCCCACCAGGGAAATTGAGTAAGATGGACAAATACTTAGAGGTTATGTACCAAACCTGGTTTTCTTCCTAAGGTTGTTTCCAACAAAAATATTAATCAGGAAATTATTGTTCCTTCATTGTGTCCTAATCCTTCTTCTAAGAAGGAGCGTCTGTTACATAACTTGGACGTGGTCCATGCCCTGAAGTTTTACTTGCAGGCGACTAAAGAATTTCGTCAATCATCTTCGTTATTTGTTGTTTTTTCGTGAAAACATAGGGGCCAGAAAGCTACGGCTACCTCCCTTTCTTTTTGGCTGAAGAGTATCATCCGTTTTGCATATGAGACTGCTGGACAGCAGCCTCCTGAAAGAATTACGGCTCATTCTACTAGGGCTGTGGCTTCCTCTTGGGCATTTAAAAATTATGCTTCTGTTGAACAGGTTTGCAAGGCTGCAACTTGGTCGTCTCTTCACACTTTTTCCAAATTTGATACTTTTGCCTCGTCCGAGAAAGGTTCTTCAAGCAGTGGTGCCTTCTGTTTAGGTTCCTGTCTTGTCCCTCCCTTTCATCCGTGTCCTATAGCTTTGGTATTGTATCCCATAAGTAAGGATGAAATCCGTGGACTCGTCATATCTTGTAAAAAGAAATATATGCTTACCTGATAAATTTATTTATTTTACAATATGACGAGTCCACAGCCCACCCTGTCATTTTCTAAGACAGGTCTTTATTTTTGTTAAACTTCAGTCACCTCTGCACCTTGGCTTTTTCTTTCTCTTCCTAACTTCGGTCGAATGACTGGAGTGGGAGGGAAGGGAGGAGCTATATATACAGCTCTGCTGTGGTGCTCTTTGCCTCCTCCTGCTGTCCAGGAGGCGATATCCCATAAGTAAGGATGAAATCCGTGGAAATAAATTTATCAGGTAAGCATAAATTTCCTTTTTGTCAGGCCTTGGTCAGAATCAGGCCTGTGTTAAAAACTGTTGCTCCACCTTGGAGTCTTATCCTTGTTCTTAAAGTTTTGCATCAGGCTCAGTTTGAGCCAATGCATTCAATAGATATTAAGTTGTTATCTTGGAAGGTTTTGCTTCTTACTGCTATCTCTTCTGCTTGGGGAGTTTCGGCACTCTCGGGTTTGCAGTGCGATTTGCCTTATCTCATATTTCATGCAGATAAAGCAGTTCTTCATACCAAGTTTGGTTTTCTTCCTAAGGTTGTTTTGGATAGAAATATTAATCAGTAAATTGTTGTTCCTTCTCTCTGTCCTTCTTCTCATAAGAAGTGGTTGTTGCACAACCTTGATGTTGTGCGTGCTCTTAAATTTTATTTACAGGTGAATCAGGATTTTTGCCAGTCCTCTGCAATGTTTATTTGTTTTTCTAGGAATCGCAAAGGTTAGAAAGCTACCACCACGTCTCTATGGTTGAGAAGTATTATTTGTTTGGCATATGAGACTGCTGGTCAGCAGCCTCTTGAGAGAATCACAGCTCATTCCACTAGGGCTGTTTCTTCTTCTTGGGCCTTCAAAAATAAGGCATCTGTAGAACAGATTTGCAAGGCTACGACTTGGTCCTCTTGGCATACTTTTTCCAAATTTTTATAAATTTGATACTTTTGCCTGGGCTGAGGCTTCTTTTGGGAGAAAGGTTCTTCAGGCGGTGGTGCCTTCTGTTTAAGCGACCTGTCTTGTCCTTCCCTAATCATCTGTATCCTTTGGCTTGGGTATTGATTCCCAACAGTAATTAATAATAATCCTGTGGACTCACCATATTTTAGGAAAGAAAACAAAATTTATGCTTACCTGATAAATGTATTTATTTCTGGATATGGTGAGTCCACGGCTCTGCCCTTTATTTTAAGACAGTTATTTTTATATAAACCTCAGGCACCTCTACACCTTGTGTTATTTCCTTTCTCTCCTTTTTCCTTTGGTGGAATGACTGGGGATTGAGGGAAGGGGAGTGATACTTAAAGGGACATTTTTGTTGTTTTAAAAGATAGATATTCCCTTAATTACCCATTCCCCAGTTTTGCATAACCAACACAGTTATAGTAATACACTTTTTACATCTGTGATTACCTTGTATCTAAGCCTCTGCAGACTGCCCCCTTATTTCAGTTATTTTGACAGACTTGCATTTTAGCCAATCAGTGCTCACTCCTCTGTAAATTCACATGCATGAGCTCAATGTTATCTATATGAAACACATGAACTAATGTCCTCTAGTGTCAAAAAACTGTCAAAATGCATTTAGATTAGAGGCGGCCTTCAGGGTCTAAGAAATTAGCATATGAACCTCCTAGGTTTAGATTTCAACTAAGAATACCAAGAGAACAAAGCAAAATTGGTGATAAAGGTAAATTGGAAAGTTGTTTAAAATTACATGCCCTATTTGAATCATTAAAGTTTTTTTGGACTTGACTGTCCCCTTAACATTTTTGCTGTGGTGCTCTTTGCCTTCTGCTGGCCAGGAGTAATATTCCCAACAGTAATTGATGATCCCGTAGACTCACCATATCCGGAAATAAATGCAAAACTGGGGAATAGAAAATAAAGGGATTATCTTTTCTTTCCAATGGCATGGAGAATCCACAAATCCATTCAATTACTAGTGGGAATTCAACTCCTGGCCACCAGGAGGAGGCAAAGAACACCCAGCAAAGCTGTTAAGTATCCTCCCACTTCACATAAACCCCCAGTCATTCTTTGCCTTATACATCAGGAGGATGTACAAAGATGGTGTCTGAAGATATTTAATCCTTTAATGGGTACTTTTCCCTGCAAGCAAGGATTGGGGATATGCTGTGTTCATGTAATCCTCTTTAGTAAGAGTAATGGTGGCTTTTAGCAGTTAAAAGATGATGAGGTAATCTTTGCTTACCTTCCTACATTTATGCTACCCCTATATAGAAAACCAGGGTTGGTTACTCTGCTTTTCTTTTTCTATAGGTCCCTGTCAGAGGTTGTCAGGGTGCCAGGAATCAGACTGAGACAAGAAGTGCAAAAATAATCACACCTTTATTAATAGCAAAAAATAATAAAAAGTCCACAAGTCAAATAACAAGCCAGGAATCAAAAGCCAGAGCTGGTAGTCAGACAAGCCGAGTCAGGAGCCAAAGCGAATAGTCAGAAGAGCCGGAATCAGGAACAAGGAGAACAACAGAGTCAGGAACAATCCAGGGATCAGGAACCAGGAGGGTCCTCAGACAGCTAGGTAATTCACAGGAGTTCTACAAACAGGTCTGAGACAACGCAAGGGCAAAGCATCACAATTCAGAGTGCATCCTGTCTCACACGGATAATGGGATTGTCATACAGAAGAGGGAAGACTATTTAGCTGAGGCCTACAATCTACTAAAAGACACAGACACTTATCAAATCATTAACGGGAATCCTACTAAACAATACCAGAATAAGCTTAATAAAATATTAGTGTTAGCAAAAACAGAAGGAGTCCTTGATAACGATGAGTTTAGATACTTACAGGAGAATGAACCTAGGATCCCAATTTTTTATCACCTGCCTAAGGTGCATAAGGATATACAAAAGCCACCTGGGAGACCTATAATCTCTGGGATTGATTCCCTGAGTGATAAAGTCTCAAAATATATTGATTTTTACCTACAACCAATCGTTAAAAATACTAAATCATACATCAAGGACACCACACAAACCATCAATATATTTGAAGGTTTAGATTGGAAAGAAAACTACTGTTGGGTAACTTTCGATGTGTCAGCGCTTTATACCTCAATCCCCCATGAGAAAGGATTGAAGGCCCTTGAAATGGAACTGTTGAACTGGAAATTCTCAGTAGAGCAATTGAATTTTATTCTTGATTGCACGAGATTTATTTTAGAGCACAATTATTTTATTTTTGAAGAGGTATTCTATAAACAGGTGAAAGGAACAGCGATGGGGACTACATTTGCCCCATCGTATGCTAACATTTATATGCACAGATTCGAAATTGAGAAGGTTTGGAATAATAATCCTTTTATAAATAATATTATAAAATATTATCATTACATAGATGACGTTATTATCCTTTGGGATGGTGACGAATCATTGATTAATAATTTTTTATAACATATGAATAATAATGATTTTAACTTAAATTTTACAGGTAAACACTCAAGAACAAGAATTGAATTTTTAGACCTTTGGTTATATGTAGATGCCAACTTAAAAACAGCGGTGAGTAATTTCAGTAAACCAACTGATAGAAATAGTTGCATAGACAATGGAAGTGCCCACCTCAAAAGGTGGAAAGATAATGTGCCATATGGACAGTTTTTAAGACTCAGACGTAACTGTTCGGATATAGAGATGTTTAAAAAAGAGGCTGAATATATGAGTACTAAGTTCAGAGAAAAGGGCTATAACAGAAATACGATAGAATTAGCATATAGAGCAGATAGAGACTCTATTTTAAAACCCAAAAACAATAAATCAGTTCAAGAAAACAAGGACACTTTAAGGTTTATTACTACTTACAATGAGGGTCATAATATTATTAAGAATGTAATTAAGAAACATTGGGGTGTTCTTAAGACAGACCCTGTACTGGCTCCTATTTTGACAGAAGAACCTGTGTTCACCTTTAAGAAAGGGAGAAGTTTGAAAAACCTTCTAGCTCCCAGTAAATTGAGGAAGTCTGAAACTACAGAAATCAATAGAAAAAGTAATTGGCTTAGTCTAAAACCAGGGACATACAAGTGTGGGAAGAAAATCTGCAGTATGTGCAAACACATCAATAAGGATAATCAATTTAAAGATAGTGAAGGCATTAAGTCTTTTAATATTAAGAGTAGGTGTACATGTGACACCACTTATGTAGTGTACCTCCTAACCTGTGGGTGTAATAAAATCTACGTAGGGCGCACCAAAAGGAAGATAAGAAGAAGACTGACAGAACATTTATACAATATAAAAGAAAAAGTAGATAATCACAGTGTACCATTACATTTCGCAGAACATCATGGGGTGACTCTAGGTCCCTAAGAATACAAGCAATTGATTGGATACCTAATAGTTGTAGTAACAGGTTGATGAGCCTAAAGAAGCAAGAAACCTTTTGGATACAAAAACTTAACAGTTTACATCCAAAAGGATTAAACATAGACATTGACATAGCAGCTTTCATGTGATTAATAAAAAATCTGATTTGTTTTAAATATATTTAGGGTCCCTTTAATAGCACTCCTTGTATAATTTTTTCTTTCCCATTTCTCCTCCGTTTTATATAACCTCTATCATATTTTTAATATGAAATGAATTTTTTAATCATATGGTAATCACATCCTTAATATATTTTTATGGAATGGATTTTTTAATAAAAAGGTGTAGTTTATTTGGCACATGAAGGATGGAACTTTAATACATTTTGAGTCTTGGTAATAATGAAGTTTTGTAATAGAGGTAATAATGTACATACAATCAAATTTTCTAAAAATCCATTTTTATACCTTTATCTCTCCATGTTCCCATTTATGATTAAATCATCCATTTTCAATAGGAAAGTTACAAAACTATATATATTTATATACAAAATACCTTTTAAATGTTATCTCCAGACTGTGAATGTCCTTCACATATAGATGAATTTTGTTTGGTTTATAGGGATTTGATTTTTTAATATGCGCATAATATATTTTATATTAATTTTAAATATATCTCTTGCTCTATTAAACTTTATCTAGTTGTAGGATTTTAGTATCATTACCATATTTTTATGTTTTGGGGTATTTATTTGTATACCTTTGGTGCAAACTAATCGCTTTTTGAGTTGCAGCATTTACCAATTTTTGACATGTTGTTATTAATTGTATATTTTTATTACCACTAAAAGGAACATAGTACTCTGGAATTTGGTCTCTAGGACCCAGAGCGTATTTTCTATCAGTATAACATAGAGGAAATTTTAACCAATAGGATCTGCCATGAGGGTTTTTATTGTGACGGACATTGTATCCACTTAGCATTTGACTCTTCATCCTCTTGAGAAAGTCTGCACGATAGCAGAAGAAACGCGTAGAGGTATCACAGGATTGTACTTTGGTTCTTCAGAGGAGCCGTAGTTCTAGGAATAGAACGCTTTGCTTTTTGGACACTTAGGGCTACCATAGCCCCAGGAACAAGGATTACCCATACACTGAAAGTTCCGGTGAACAGCTGAAGGGAGCGGACATTGAAAAAAAGACACCTAGGCTGTGAAAGCAAACCGGAGCAGCTGAGTATTTGGATACTTTACCCTAAAGGAGAAAGCTGTGGTTTTTAACTGCTGTATTATTAATAAAACATTGTAAGTGCATATTTTTAAGAGCAGCAGTGTCTATGTTATTTATTGCACTTGAGTCTCTCTTTGCACTTTTTTCTTTTTCAGAGTGAAAGTTCTTGCCCTACTTCATTTGGTGTGAAGGATCCATTTGGTAAACAAGCAGCAGATGACTCTAGTGACTTATGGACTGACATTTGTTTGGAAAGTGGTAAAACGTTTTTTTATTCCATTGGTTTTACTTTTACTTTTTATCTGTTTGTACTTTATTGAATACCTTTTAATTGCATACAAGGATTTGATTTATTTAGATATCACACATGGTTTGATGTAAGAAATTGGCAAATAGGATTGACAGTGTTTTTATTATATTTCAAAGAGGGGGTTAGCGCCATTGTTATTTATTTCTTTGGTGTGACGGATAATGTACACCAGTCTGGCATTAAAAGGAAGTGCAGGAAATGAGCAGCATCACACAGTATGCACTAGAGTCAGCAAGAGAGGTGAGTAAAATGGCTGCCAGCAGCACATGGCAAACAAAACAGGGAAAAAACCCTGACAGTACCCTCCCCTTAATGACCCCTCCTCCGCAGGAGGACAAACGGCTTATTGGGGAAACGGGCATGGAAGGCATGGAGGAGGGCGGGAGCATGAACATTATAGGAGGGAACCCATGAACGCTCCTCTGGACCATAGCCCCTCCAGTGAACCAAATACTGTACACAGCCCCAGGACATATGAGAGTCATTAATGCTGCTGACCTCGTACTCCTCATGGTTGTCAACAAAGATAGGATGGGGACGAGGCAACACAGTGGTAAACCGATTACAAACCAATAATTTCAAGAGGGAGACATGAAAAACATTGGAGATGGCATTGAAGGAGGAAGGTCAAGAGCGTAGGCCACAGGATTGATCCGTCTAAGTATTCGAAAAGGACCAACATAATGGGGAGCCAGTTTATTGGAAGGCACACGAAGGTTCAAGTTGCGGGAGGACAGCCAAACTCTCTCACCAACCTGGTAGAAAGGCGCGGGCAGACGCCTATCATCAGCCTGGAACTTTTGGCGCTGCATAGAACGATGAAGGCAATCCTGAATCTGCACCCACGTGGAACGGAGTTGCCGGAGATGCTCCTCCAAAGCTGGAATACCCTGAGACATGAATGAATCGGGCAACAAGGATGGTTGAAACCCATAATTCGCCATGAACGGGGATAATTTGGAGGAAGCATTAATAGCACTATTATGAGCAAACTCTGCCCAAGGTAACAGTTCAGACCAATTATTGTGGTGATCTGAGACATAGCAATGGAGGAACTGTTTCAGAGCATTATTAGACCGTTCCGCAGCCCCATTGGATTGAGGGTGATATGCAGAGGAGAAGGAAAGCTGGATCCCCATTTGAGCACAAAAGAAACGCCAAAATGTGGAGTCTCTTAACCATAGCTGTTCCAGATAGAGTTTGTAAAAGCTGTACTGAATATTTATATGAATAGATGTTTTAGACTGTGTTAATAAATCATTTATTTCATTGTAATAAGCACTCGTTTCAAGTTTTTTTTATTCTTGAGAAGGTTTTACTAATTGAGTGTTTTATTTAAATACATCAGACTGCCGTAGGCGCCACCTCCTCCCTGTTTTTCTGTTTGTTTACCTAAAGCTGCACTTTTTGGGTGAGTGGTGCGGCTAGTGAGGTTGGCTGTTCTGTTTGTTTTATAGCACCAGTATAACACAAACCTTTTGTGCATTTTACACATAACATTCATGTTTGATCTTGTTTTTGTTACCTGTGGAGGAGATCGTAGATCCTGGAGGGGGTCCCAAAGCCCTTCAGACCTCAGCTATATAATAAAAATACCATATACATATTTAGAAATGTGAACAATCAGACAAGTAAGAACAATTTAATTAAAAGCAAAGTAATAATAAAAAACATACCTGTAGAATGGCCAATGCTTGCTCCATCAGGGGTGCTGCACATAATGTCCGGGTGTGTGGCGGCTGAGGAGAAACTGTGGCTGGATTCAGTGTGGATACTGATGGGCAATACAATAGGAGGGTCTCATCTCCATCTGTGGCAGCAGCATCATCAGCTGTATTTGCAGCATCAGCTGCAGCACTGGTAGATGCTTAAACAAAATACAATAAATAAATGATTATTATCAACATAATTTCACATCATAATCTCAATAACACTAACAATTTAAATATAAAAAAAAAATGTGTGTGACATAAAAAAACGCAAGTAATAGAATGTTACCTGCCAACTCGTCAGTATCATGCCCCACCAAATCTAGACCGAGCGTCATATTTGCTCCCAGCTTCTCCATCAGCTGAGTCTCGTACTCTGAGAGCTCAGCCGCATATGGCGTGCCACTACCGGTAGAACGTGCAGCTTGCTTCTCCCTGGCCAGCTTGGCCTTTAAGATTCTCTTAATGTCAGAGAATCTCTTCTTACAGTTCTCCACCGTTTTGGGATGAGTGCCTTCGGCGGAGACACTGCCAGCTATTGCTCTCCAAAGTTAATTTTTTTCTGGAAAGTGAGGTCTTTTGGGCTTTGGAACCATAAATAAAATCGTAGTGCTCTAAAACAAGGGTAACTAAAACTTTGTTTTGCTCAAAAGTAAACTGAATATTTCTAACCAACTTGGTCTTCCCAGACATAACAAAGCCAAATTATAGAGCACACAAATGTCGCAAGAATAATAATCAAATGAACAATCAAATGAAAACGAAGACCTACAGCTCTTGTTACAGCTTAGCAGGACTTAAAAGACTCCATTTTCAATTCCCTTTTATAGATAAATATGTAGACAATCAGCTGTTGACAATTAGAGAATCATCAATAAAACAACAATATGATGACATCATATTTACATTTATGACGCATGATTAATATTTTTTTTTTTTTTTTTTTTTCCAAACAACTTTATTGAAAGTAATAAAGTAACATACAATAAATGGGAGACGCAGCTCCTCCATTAAACATGTTCAATAGTTGTCTTATATTTTCTTACATTTACATGTACAAGTTAAGAATTCTGGACATATGAATTTATCATATTAGTTTAGAGAGGAAAGGGGGAAAAAAAGAAAGAAAGGGGTTAAGGGTTTCCAGGGAAAAGGTAAAAGGGAAAGAAAGTGGTGGGCGGGTCCTGTCCCACCCGCAACCAGTTGGAGGTATGTTTATAGGTTTTACTTTGAGTGTTTGTAGGTTTCCCAGATTTGGGATATCTCTGCATATGTATCCATTTTGGCATTCTTGAGGTAATAATATTCTTCGAGATCTAAAAGGTCTGTAACTTTACCAACCCACATACCTAATGAGGGGCCTTTATTACTTTTCCAATTTTTGGCTATTAGTAATTTCGCTCCATTTGTCATTATCGTGAACAACCGTAAATAAGGTTTATGTTTAATGTTTGGGGGTTTATTCAGGAGCCATATCAAAGGGTCTAGAGGGAGAACAATCTCCAGGATGGATTCTATTTCTTTAATTACTTGTCGCCAGAAGTTTTGAATATCATTACACCACCACCACATATGTGCATCATTACTATCTACATGACCGCATCTCCAACATGTGTTTGGATGGGAGCGAAATAATCTGTGTAATTTCTTTGGAGTAAAGTACCATCTATGTAAGAGTTTGAAATTAATTTCTAGAATAGAGGATGAGATAGATGATTTTCTAGTGGCTTGTAGGATGGCGTGGCTCGTTTGGGGTGTTATTATGGTACCTAGGTCTGTTTCCCATTTTTCCAAAAATAATGGTATATACCCCGGGGGTTTCTGAGATAATAGTTTGTAAATGAAGGATAGTGTATGTCTGAGTGGTGGTGTTTGTATGCATAAAGATTCAAAGTTTGTCAACGGTCTAGACATATTATTATAATCTTTGTGTTTAAGTATATAGTTTCTAGCTCGTCGGTATGTGAACCAATTGGAGAAACATTCATATCCGTCTGCAATCAAATCTGACTGTGTGCGAATTGATTCGTTTGTAATCATGGTCCGTACTGCTATATCTGTGGTTTGGTTTATTGGATCTATTGTGGTAGCAGGCGGATACAATATAAACTCCCCATTCTCCAGAAGGGACGTCAATGGGGATGGTTTGGAGGAGATAAATAAGGATGTGTTAATGATTTTGTCCCATGTCTTAAATGTTTCATTCGTTATCGGGTTAATATCAGTTTTGAGCTGGGGTTTGTTGGAGATGTCCCAACACAATCTACCTAGATGGGGCTTTTGGTGAATTAGATGTTCTAAGGGAATCCAGCGTTTGTGTTGATAGTGAATATTCCAGTCCAGAACTCTCTGCAAAACAATTGCTTGTCTATACAACTCGAGATTCGGGACTCCCATTCCCCCCTGAGATCTGGGTGAATACATTATGTTTTTATTTATTCTAGGTGGCTTCTTGTTCCAAATGTAATCATTAAAAGCCTTTTGTATGGAGGGTAAATAGGTTGTGGGTAATGGGATGGGTAGTGTTTGTAAGTAGTAAAGTATTCTCGGGAATATGTTCATTTTAATAACCTCTATACGTCCCAACCAAGATATCTGCTTAGATCTCCACGAAGAGAGGTCATTTATAATTGTCTTTTTAAGAGGTACGTAGTTCATATTGAACATATCATCGTAGGTTGGCGCTAGTTTGACTCCTAGATATTTAAGTGAAGCATTACACCATGAGAATGATGTGAGCTGTTTTATATTGTGTATGTCATGTTTATTAATATTTATACTTAGCATTTCAGATTTGGCCTTATTAATGGTAAAATTTGACAATGTGTGAAAAATCTCTAGTTCTTGGTTTATTGGTGGGAGTGATTCTTTGGGATCTGTGATGGAGAGAAGCATATCATCTGCGAAGAGAGAGACTTTATATTGTTGTGAGCCAATGTTAATACCGTGTATTTGTGGGTTGTTCCTAATACTAGTTGCTAATGTCTCTATTACAAAGGTAAACAAAAGAGGTGAAAGGGGGCATCCCTGACGTGTTCCATTAGTTATAGTAAAGGGGTCGGATAAGGATCCATTTATCAGTATGCGGGCGCTCGGTTGAGAGTAAAGTGAGAAAATACGGGTTATAATTTGGTGGCCTAGGCCTAACTGTAATAACGTAGCTTTTAAGAAGTCCCATGCTATGCGATCGAAAGCCTTTTCGGCATCAGTGGATAAGAATAGAGATGGTATTTTTTTTTTGGTGACATAATGGATAAGGTGTACTGCTCTCACTGTATTGTCTTTGGCTTCGCGGCCCGGAACAAAACCAACTTGATCAAAATGTATTATGTGGGGGAGAATTTTGTTCAGTCTATGTGATAGGATTTTAGCAAATATCTTAATGTCCGTGTTCAATAATGAAATGGGACGATAGTTTGCAGGTAGAGAAGTGGATTTATTTGGTTTTGGTAAGAGTGTTATATGGGCCTCTAAGGCCCTATCCGAAAACCCGCTGGAGGACTCTATAGATTGGAAGTATTTTAGCATCTGTGGGGATAGTGTCTCTCTAAATGTAGTGTAGTACTTATGAGTAAAGCCATCTGGGCCCGGAGATTTCCCTGTGGGTAAATCTTTAATTACTAGGTTTATTTCTTCTACTGTCAGGGGTTCATCTAAAGTATCTTTTTGTTCGGGAGTGATAGTTGGAAGTTTTAATTGTTTAAGGTAATTATCTATTGCGATTGGTCGTAATTGAGGGTTTTCTGATTGATGGTGTGGGTTATTTCTAATATTGTATAAGTTTTGGAAAAATTTCTGAAATACTCGTGCTATTTTAGGTGTAGAGTATTGAGATTGCCCTTGTTCGTCAGTAATGTGTAAAATATATTTTTTGTGGTTTTTGTGTTTAAGGTACCTTGCTAAAAGCCTCCCGAATTTATTGCGGCCCTCATATTGTCTTTGTCGGTTATAAAATGCTTTTCTCTTAATTTCTTTAGATAGGTGTGTTGCTAGTTTTTGCTTTTCGATGGTCAGTTCCCTTAGTATCTCCTTACTAGAAGGAGCATGTTTATGTCTGTCTTCCAATTGTTGGATTTTATCTAAGAATGTTTTAACTGCTTCCCTTTTAAGTTTATTATGGTAAGCTTTTATGGCCATCATTTCACCTCGTATGACGCTTTTGTGTGCTTCCCACAATGTTTGAGGAGATGTTAATGGTGAAGTATTTAATTGGAAGTATTCCGTTAGAGCTTTGCCAATTTTTAGTGTATTGATAGGGTCGGTAAGTAAATAATCATCTAATCGCCAAACAAAATCTTTAATGGGTTTAGATGGCCATATGAGGGAGCTCACCACCGCTGAGTGGTCCGACCAAGTGATTGGGTTAATTTTAGCTGATTTAAATAGTGCCAGGCCACTTACGTCTGTAAACATGTAATCTATTCTAGTGTAAATCACGTGAGGGTATGAGTAAAATGTGTAGTCCCTACTGGACGGATGGAGGGTTCTCCAGACATCTTGGGCAACAATTTGTTTGAGATATGTTTTTATTTTATTTAACTGTGAGGTAGGTAGTGATGATCGCTGTGAAGAGCTGTCTATTTCCGGGTTTAAAACTATGTTAAAATCCCCACACATTAAAAGTGGACCTTTCTGGTAATCTAAAATTTTATTAGTGATCTTTTTAATGAATTTGTGTTGGCCTGTGTTAGGCGCATATATTGAAGCCAGTGTCACTGGTCGGTTATAGAGTATACCGACAATTATAATATATCTACCCTCCCTATCTCTGATGGTGTTTAGTTCTGTGAAGGGGATACCTCTTTTGATTATAATACCAACACCTTGTTTCTTATGTTTGTGATGTGAAGCCCAAAAGCAGATTCCGAACTGGCTAGCAAATGTATTGGGTTCTCTTCCTTTTCTAAAGTGTGTTTCTTGGAGAAACAACACATCTGCTTTCTGACTATGACCATCTCTCAGTACCAAGGATCTCTTTTGTGGTATATTAAGACCTTTTGCATTGATGGAGTATAGTTGCAATTCGTTAGTGTGTGTGATATGTTTTATTTGTTTAGCCATAATCTGAATGAAATGTGAGATTAATATAGATAGGATATAGGTTACTTACACAAGTATTTTTTTTATAAAGTGCTTTATGGTTGCAGGATAGGACAGGACCGCCAACTAGGTATGGAAAGAAGAGATTTGAGAAAAAGGAAAAACAAATAAAAACGAAAATAAAAATTAGAGTCATCATAATAACAATCATGAGGTAGCAAGCCATTTTGTAGGTCTCTAGCTCATAGGTAAATATAACATGTAGGGAATTACTTAGTTGTACACTATAGAATCTAAACATTATAATCTGTGTGTTTGGGTATGACAATATTTTTCAACTGGTTTTAAATAAACAACTGTTTCTCATTATCTCAATGTTTACGATCTTCTGAGTATCTTACTACATAAGTCTGTTGTTGCTATTACTTTCATAGCAACCAATCAAGGACTTTTTAGTTTCTCATATCTTAACTATTTCGTTAATAATAACCCAATCTCTTATTCAAGACTTAGAACATTAAAACAAAACATTTCTGTTTATATGACTTTTGGTATAATGGCAACGTAAACTCTTCAACAAAATAACAGGTATAACCTCTCAAGTTAGGGATAATATTTTGATCACATAGGTAGTCTGTTCTTTGGTATGTATGTCACATCGTGATCGAGTCTGTTCATCTAATGTTCAGGAATTCAAGAGGTGACTAATGAGTTCCCTATGCCTAATTCTAAGTTTAAATCAACAACAAACAACAGTAATACATAACTTTCTATATACTTATCAGATCTTGTCGAACATCTTTATATGTCTGAAGCAGTATCTTCTGTCTTTTTCTTCTTTCGTTGAACATTTGACCAATGTGGTCTCTGAGGGAGAGGGGGGCCATTCTGGTGTGTATTTGAATTCGGTGGGTCAAATTGTGGAAAATCAATGTTCAAGCCTTTAGAAAATGAGTCTATGTCTGTTGGGTCTTTGTAAACGTATGTTCTACCTTCCTTCTGTACAATTAGGCTGAAGGGGAATCCCCATCTGTATTTCACCTTCCTTTCTTGTAGTCTTTGGGTGATGAAGCGAATTTCTTTTCTTCTTTCTATGGTGGCTGGGCTGATGTCTTGGAATATTTGAATACTGTATGTTTGAAATCTGATTTCTCTTTGGAGTCGCACTTGTTTCCAGATAGCCTCCTTGTCTAAATAGTTTGTAAATTTGATAATGATATCTCTGGGAGGTTTTGGTGGGATAGGGAGTGGTTTGAGGGCCCTATGTGCCCTTTCCATTGATGTTTCAGATAGCTTGACATTTGGGGCAATATATTCAAACATTTGCAAGAGGTAGGAAGGCAGCGATTCTTTAGTAGCTTCTTCTGGGACACCTCTTATTCTTAAGTTGCTGCGTCGGTTACGGTTATCCAAATCTTCTACTTTCAATTGGAGAGATTGAACTATGGATTCGTGTCTTGTCAACTGGTGGTTGACATCAGACACAATATTATTCAGTGAATCCTGTTCTTCTTCTAAGTATTCAAGTTTTGACCCCATTTCATTTATGTCTTTCCTCAGAGATGACATTTCAGTTTTAATAAATGTTTTTAGCTCAGCGAGATCAGATTTAGAGGGTAATAGTGAGATAGTAGATTGTATCTGAGACAGTTGGTCTGAGTTTGTAGGATGTGTAACAAAGCGCAGTTCTTGTTGTGAAGGCTCGTCTCCTAGGGGTGATTGCACCTGTTCATGTGTCTCTGTTTCTTGTCTAGTGAAGAAAGAATTCACTGATGTGACGCCTGTTAGTTTTTTGTCCGCTTTAGTGTTTTTCTTTGCTGTCATTGTCGAGTTATGCGGCCTGTAAACTGTGGGTTTCAGGCTGTTTCAATGTATGGTTTGGGGAAGGAGATTTAGCAAGGTTCTTACTATTATGTGTCTCAGAAAGTGGGTGTCTGCAAGAGAGTGGATATCGATAGAATTGAAGTTATATGGTTTTGATAGTCAATCCAAGTACACCTCTCACACTCCACCGTGACCCCTTCTCGTTTACTGTTTGCTGTATTTACACTGCACTGGCCTGTTCTAAAGGTATCAGTTTATTTGACCGTGGCCAGGATATGTGTGCTAGGCGTCAACCCCTTAAAACTTCTTAGACCAAGATCTATAGTGAGTTATTTTTTTTCTCTCTGATCGTGCCGTACTTTTCCTCCCTCTTGTTCCCAAATTGCCTTACCGCGTGGTCTTGCGTAATGGCGGTGCACCGCTTGCGATCAATCTCCTCCAAATAGATCCCGCTGTAAGTAATTTGCAGATCCAGGTGGTAGTATAGTTAAGTTATTGAGCAGAGATCTCAATACTTTACATTATTTTTGTAGGAAAGTCATTTGCCTCGTGCCATATTGTAGTCTGCCCCACTCGGTATAGCGGTTTGTCTGTTTTACAATTACGGAGCTCTTTTTCTTCTTTTTCGGCTCACCGGAATCTGTGAGCAAGGTTCATCTGGCAAAGTATAGGCATTTGAAATGTAAATTCCCAGTTTTGACTTTGCTTATTCGTCTAGAGACCTATGGCTTGCACGGAGCTTTTCTATACAGCGGCCATGTCCCTGCACGGCTACGCCCCGCCTCGACGCATGATTAATATTATCCTCATATGTCAACTTAATATATAATGAGTTACAACCATCTACAATTGTGATAGTTGTCTCATTTAAATAATAGAGATTAATTTTACAGTTCAAGATGGCGCAATCTCAATTATTTAGTGACAGTGAATTGCTCATCCAGTTCGACGGGAGTGACAGCTATTTCAGATGGATTGTGTGAGTGAGTGTAATTATGCGCATGGTCAGGGATTGCATAATTTTTTTTGGACATTACTATTAAGACGCCACAAATCCAGGTAATCCTATTATAAGTTTTAAAGGCCCATATTTTATGGACAAAATAAAATTTAAATTGTATACGCAGTTATTAATAATAGATTTTAATCTCTGGTCAGTCAGTCATTAGTGACGCATTAAATATTATCAATGATTCGCTGTTCATAGCACATGATTCATATATTGCGCCTATCAAAATGCATTTTAAAATTGATATTACAAAGGACCAATAAGATAGCTTTATGTTTTGGATTTTTTTGAGAGAGAGCAGGAGTTTGAGAGAGAGAGCAGTGGTATTTTGTGAGAGCAGTTGAGGTTTTGTTATTTCTTCAAATTTCTTTAGTTATGTCTAAGCCACCACAATTTACTGATGGTGAACTGGCCATCCTAGTGTATGGGATGAACCGGTATTTCCCAAGGAGGATAGGTGGAGTGCGTGGCATTAGGCATGAAGAGCGGGACACCATAGTCTACGAAATGATGCAACGTATGAGGCGGGTGTCAGGAATCCAACAATCGCGTTGTCAATGCCTTAGAAGGTGTAGTGATCTGAGGCGAAGGGAACAGGATCGTTATGCAGTGATCAGATCACTGATCCGGAGATGTGAGTATTAGTTATCAACTATATTGACAAACATGACGCACATGAAATCAAAGCGGATTAAAATTTAAATATTGAAATATTTCATATTACAAAGTATATTTATTGACAAAAAAACACATTTTTTTTTAAAAAAAATGAATAAATGTTGATTGCTTTCATTCGCCTGGATTATGAGTTTTGCGTTAGGAGGGGTGGGTTAGTTACGTGTACTTTATTTCCTTTATGCACTTTTCTTAACGTCGGTATTACGAGTCTCAAAACAACCTTGTAACGCATTGCGGTAACACGACTACCACGTTTATTTTATATGCGTAATCACGGGAGCGTTAAACATTCTCCCATAGAGATCAATGATAAATCAAAGAAGCACGCATTTTTCAGCTAACACCCGATCTTGCAAGAAATATACACTGCTCTGTCATATTACATATACCACATAATGCACAACAAAAACACAGCTCAAATGTACTAACAACAATCACGCAACATAGCACATACGCATTACACATTCACAATCGGAAAAGAAAAACAATAAACATGATTTACAGTAAACGAGGACTACAGAAATACGTTATGATCAACACGGAACTAAACAACACGAAAAAAGAATTGCACACTCATACACAAACAAAACATTCGCATTCAAGATTACAGAACATAGTACAAAGAAATATTTACACTTCACAAATACGACACCATCACAAATATGGATTTACATTTACAGATAATTTTTTGGGACAATGTTATTATGCAAAACGATCACTATGACATCATCACATTATATACATTCCACAAATACTAACTCAATATGAGCATGCACAAATTCACACAACTAATACACATTGCACACATACTAATTACTAACAAAGCACACCTGAACATACTTTACTTGGCAAACCAGTACATCATTAAACATTTACATAGGGTATATAAGCATGCCACAAGCATCGCTTCTTTGACTGTGTTGCTGGAGGATTTTTGGAGATTAGAGAGTTATTGGTATTGTGAGATTTAGTGAGTGAGTTAATTAGTGGTAGGGTGAGATAGTGAGTTAGTTAGTGGTAGTGTGAGAGAGTGAGATAGTTAGTGGTAGTGTGAGATAGTGAGTTAGTTAGTGGTAGTGTGAGAGAGTGAGATAGTTAGTGGTATTGTGAGATTTAGTGAGTTAGTTAGTGTTAGTGTGAGATAGTGAGTTAGTGGTAGTGTGAGAGAGTTAGTTAGTGGTAGTGTGAGATAGTGAGTTAGTTAGTGGTAGTGTGAGAGAGTTAGTTAGTGGTAGTGTGAGATAGTGAGAGAGCGGTAGTATTGATACACTTATCATTAACACTACATACACTCCATACCCCATTCCCTGTAATCCCATTCCCTTTCATCCCATACCCCATTCCCTTTAAGCCCATACCCCATTTCCTGTAAGCCCATACCCATCCCATAGTTAGATTTTGTTTACATATCCTCATTTTAGTCTTTTTATACATTTTTGTCTGTTTAATACTCCTTACCCTCTTTTATTTATATCCCTTTCACACGTTGAGCACTTTTTTCTTCTTCATTTTTGTTATTTATTTTGACCCCCTTTCATTTGGGCATATTCACTTTTTGTTAGAGTATGTCGGGAGGTTGGAATAGGGGGCAGATTAGCCCGCGGCTATTAGAGCTCATCAGGCAGGAGTTTAGAGAGGAGCTTGTAGAGATGGTTAGGCAGGGGAGGGGGAGAGGAAGAGGAACAGGACAGGAAGGGGGAGAGGAAGGGGGGAGGAAGCGGTGGGTGGACCCGGCCACTTTGTTTAAGATGAACAAGTGGCTGGGCCCAGTGGCCGCCAGCATAGAGCTTTACAGTCTGGGAAACAGAGGCTCACATCACAGGGGAAAGCCAAGCTGACTAGGGAGGCGAGATATACCATGGAGGAGAAGGAGGCCCTCATAGAGGCTTATATGGATAGGGCTAGGAGGCTGCAGGCTCAGACCCCACCCCTAGGGAGAAGAGGCAGCTATGGCTGGAGATCAGGGATGCCGTTAAAGCAGTGGGGATCCATAACAGGGATGTCCAGTCTATAAAGCATCGCTACCGGGACTGCAAAATGGAACTGAAAAGAAAGCTCTCGAGAGAGAACCAATATCTAACAGGGACCAGTGGCAGTCCAGAAATGATTGTGGAATATTCCCGATGGGAGGAAATGTTGCGTCCCAGCATCTCCAAGGTGGCCATAGTCGGTATCAGAGGAGTCGATATCGGGAACCTGCCACTCTCATCTGCCAGTAAGATCATTTAATAATCTCTTTACATCAAAAATAATTTTATATAAGAATATGATTTAAGGATATGATTAACGCAATTACGCTTTTTGAGACATGATTACGTAAACACATTCACAATTACCTTGCGAAAATTGCATTTCACGAAAAGCCATCACATTAGTATCTAGTCTACAGGTTAGGTGTGCATTTAATCAGACTCAAAACAAACGCAAAAACACATTCAGATTGACCATATAGATATCAGAAACACGGTTTGGAAAATGCGGAAATCGTATTGATTGTTGTATTTGAAAATGTATTAATGAGGCTGCATTTGTAATTCTATTGTAAGCAAAAGTATTTACATCTTTATTTGGAAATGTGCTAATATCTCGATTTCTTTCTTTTTACAATATACAGAGTCTGAGCCTGGGGAGGAGGCAGCACAGCACCCACAGGCTCCTTCACCCAGGTATGAGAGTGGTGGAGATGACTCGCCACCTCGGGGAGACATGGAAGACATCCCTCTATCCTTATCCTCTGAAGAAGACCCCACTGCACCAGCAGTCCACCGTGCACCAGCAGCCCCTCAGGAGGAGATAGCAGAGTTGATTTTCTGGAAGAGATGCGTGCCTCCCGGAGGGAAAATGTGGAAAGCAGAATCCAGCTGACGGAAGCAATTAATGACATTCGCCAAGACCAAAGAGAGCTTATCCAAGACCAAAGAGAGCTTCGCCAAGACCAAAGAGAGATCTTTCATACTCTGAGAGATATATTGTAGGTCCTCCGGAAGGCGCATAACGCTCCATCTGCTGCTGGGCCATCTGCTGCTGTGCCATCTTGTCAGGATATATGAATATTATAAATGAAAATTATATATATATATATATATATATATATATAAAAAACAAAAAGGGTACAGGACAAATGGCTACTATAAATGTGTCTTTTTACAAAAACAATTTTATCAAACTTTAGAAAACATTAATGTTATGCTAGATTATAATTTTAATGTGGTGCAGACCCTATAAAAAATTATTCTTCAACAAACTACAAGAGGAGAACAAGGACCATCAAAAATTTCTTAAGGCCCTGTATAGATAGGGAATCAAGCACTCTTTTTTTTTTATAAAAAATAGCTCAAAAGTGTAGCTAAATTAAACAATTGGAATGAATCTCTGACCAGTACAATCACTGAGAACAAAAAATAATATATTAATAGTACAGAAAGAAGTAAATCCTAACTGTCTAAGCATAGCAATAGGCCAGTTGTGTGCTGGCCTCGGGTATATGTTAGCAACACAAAGTAAAGTATGTTGAACAAACAATATAGTACATGTGGCCAATTAAAACCCTGAAGATGTGCACATCATAATCATAATATTGGCAAAAATACAATCCAAAGACACCTAGTACACTGCTACACCCAAGCTGTACACGGTACCCAAGTCAATACAGGGGATAATTACCGGACAGGTAAATTTTTAGGGATCTAAGTAGTGATAGGTGCTTTGTAAAGATTTCAGGAACAACAATAATGGCAGTATAGCAACAATTACAAAGAATTACATACAAGTATGAAGAATAGCTATTGCAATGGTTATTAGCAATAAGACAGATAGTGAGTTATATGCAAGTATGAAGAATAGCTATTGCAATGGTTATTAGCAATAAGATAGATAGTGGAACATAGTAATACATCCTCCATAATGAATTGCCTCAGTACAGCAGTTACATAGAGACACAGCAGTTTACATAGAGATGCCTGCATATATTGAGATAAATTCTCACAAGAGTGTTGTGTGAAAGCAGCAAACAAGCCAAATGAGCAGTGGGAGTCAGTCCAGGCTAACCCCCCATCAAGTGAAAGCAGCTATATTCCTGTGTTAAACCATAAGCATGCACTTATCTGATTCTGGAGGTGTCCACAATTGAGGTCCGCTGTTAGTTACCGGTTGCCTCCTGAAATACTGCCTTGTAATTGAGTCCCATGAAACAGTTTGCTGAGCCAGTTGAATGCTGCACGCTGAGACTGCAGCGTGGTAGGACTGTGTGCTTACTTCCTGGTTGGTCACATGTGCGTCTGTGATCCAATGCCTACGATCCTGATCGTTTCACCCACAATGCCAAATGATAGGCGGGGCTTCCTCAGGGCGGATGGATCTTAGCCCTGCTGGGAGGGAATATATCCACAAAGGCTCCTCCCAGTTTTAACCAATTATGTACCTTAATCTTGATGCTAAACAATGTGTAACATACATACCAAACCTAACTAATTCTAAAGAAGAAGGAAGTAACTAGCAAAAAAGTTGATGAGACATAATAAGTCAAATTAGTTAATGACGTTCACAGTTGCAAATTAAAAAAATAAAAAAAATAAAAAAATGATAAACAAAAGATAAGCAAAAGAATGAAATAAGTAATCTTTAATTAAAATTTAAACTAAAATTAGAAACTCAGGGAGCAAGTAATGATGTTAGAAAGCTATTCATATTCATAACATCCAAATACTCTAATATACATGAATATTATAATAGAAAGGGGCTTTTTTAGATGAAACTAGCCATATCCAACTTTTCATTAAGACCAACTTGCGAAAGAGTGTTCAAAGTAAATATCCACTTACACTCTTTTTGGAGCAGACATTTATCATTGTCCCCCCCTCTTCCATGCACAATACCTTTGTCTATAACCTGTCCTCTTTTCGCCTCAACAATTGCCATCTCAGTGTGCTAAAGCGTGGCTTGTCATTTTGTCCATCTAATGGATTTGACAAGTTTACTTTTCTAAAAGATCTTCACAGATTTGCTAGAAAAGTAGTTCTTTCTCAAATGTTTAAAAATAGATCTAAGAATATAATTGAGGATCTGAGCTTGACCACTGAGGATAGGCTGGCGCTACAGGACCTTAATGAATTATATCAGGAATCGACCTCTGACGAAGATTCTTTTCTAGCGTCAGAGATAGATTTACCTTTTAAATTATCTTCTCATTTTAAGAAAAGATCCACTTATATGCCGCAACTTTCTTTCTCTCCTGCAGTTAACTTATTTGTTAAACTGGTTGAAAGGGAGATACAGGAACTGCCACTGAGTGGCATTGTTGATGACAACTTGACCAAGAAAGAACGAAAAGCTCTGAAAGAGTTAAAAACGGCCCCCAACGTTGTGTACAAATCAGCGGATAAGGGGGGCAATGTCGTTCTATGGGATGAAACTATGTATTGCAAGGAGGTAATGAGACAATTGTCAGATAAAGATCAATATCTGAAACTTGACTTCAACCCTCTGCCTACCTTGCAATCAAAACTTTTCACAATTTTGAACGATGCCAGAAATGATGGGACAATTACTAATACAGAATTTGGTTATTTGATGGTAGACAATCCAGTTATGCCTATATTTTACTGTATACCTAAGATTCATAAGAACATTAAGAATCCGCCTGGACGTCCCATCATTTCTGGCATCGGGAGTCTGGTTGAACATGTAGGTCACTTTATTGATCATGCTCTGCGTCCTTTTTTGGTGACTTTACCGTCATTTGTTCTTGACACAACTGACTTTTTGAAAAAAATCAATGGGATGCCAGTTGACAAAGAATCACTTTTAGTGACAATGGACGTAGAGGGACTTTATTCCAGTATCCCACATGATACTGGTATAAAAGCCTGTGAAAGTTTCCTGTCAAGCAGAGGTACAAAATTTTCCAAACATACTGAGCTCATTGTTGACCTTCTAAGATTCATTCTCAATAACAATGTTTTCATGTTTAATAACAGAATTTACAAACAATTGAGAGGAACAGCCATGGGGGCCACATGTGCCCCCACATACGCCTGTTTACATTTAGGCAAATGGGAGATGGATTCAGTTTTTTTTTTTTGTTTTTTTTTTGTTTTTTTTTTTCAAATTTTTATTGATAAACACCAAGATGTACATATATACAAGTCGTTTACCTTGTGCGCCACGCAGGGCCCCCAGTAGGTCAGAGACCTTACAACAAAACAGATTATGCTTCATTATCCTTATAATTCTTTAGCATTATACAGGTCGTAGAAAAGAGAGGAAAAGAAAAGAAAAGAGAAAAAGAGAAAAAAAAAAAAAAAAAAAAACCAAAACAAAAAAAAAAGGGAAATATACTCTCTCCCCTCTCCTCCACGCCCCCACATCCATGGCTTACTCTGGATCGGTCTATGTCCTATCCTCGTTATCACAAATCCAGATATCTGGCAGATGTCCTGCTAGAACTTGAAGTTGCAGGTAAGACGAACTTTTAAATGGCCTAACTAGGGTCTTCTGTGTCTCCTCTGGAAAGGAAGTAATAAAATTCTTCCACTCATTAAAAAACCTAGCTAGCTGGGTATCAGTAGGATTCTGAAGACTAAGTTGCTCAGATATATAATGGGAGGTCAATGCATTCTTGAATTCTTTTAAACTTGGTGCAGACTTAGCCTTCCAGGTTCTTAATATTAAGTTACGTACAAGTAATATAATTATATTGATCATTTTATGATTCAAAACCAGGTTTTGTGGTTTCACTAGAAAAAATATTTCTATAGGGCGTATAACGTATTCCACTTTGAGGGTTGTTTTCGTCCAGTATATTACCTTGGCCCAGAATTGGGCGATTTTGGGGCATGCCCAGAAACAATGCCACATATCTGCCTCAACTGAGGTGCATCTAGAGCACTTAATCGTTGTCTTATACCATTTAGTTAATTTTGCCGGGGTTAGATATGTCCTGAAAGCCATTTTAATCTGGGATTCTCTCCATGTAGTTTGCACCCAGCTTTTCTGTATTACCTTAAAAGGATTCTCTATAACTTCTTCGTCTATATGTGGAAAAACTTTTTCCCATATAGTCACAATATGCTTTATTTGAACTCTATCTGTCTCATTAGTAAGAAGGGCATAGAATGGGGCGATAGAATAGGTACCAATTTGAAAATTATTGATACTGTTTTGGAGCTCACATAAAGACCATTCAGTCCCGTATTTTTTTTTGAGTTCATAGGTAAAGTGTCTTAACTGTAAATAAGCATAAAACTCTTTATTAGACAATCCAAATTGGTTACTAATTTCCCCAAACGTTAAAAGTTCTAGGTCTGAGTTCAAGATTTGCACTACATATTCTAGCCCTTTACTGGACCAAGTTCTGAATACCTCATCTGTAACTCCTGGCGTAAAAGTCGGATTCCCAGTAATAGGTAAGTATTTAGACACATGGGGCGAGATATCGAGGCAGACACAAAATTTTTGCCAAGCTGTGATGATGTTTTTAAAAGTTTCTAACATGAAGATCTGTGTAGGTAACGCAGTGATTGGGCAATGTAAAATAGCATCTAGACGATAAGGGGCTATTAATGTGGCTTCCCAATCTAATGGAGATATCTGATCCTGTCTGGTTATCCAATCGATTGCCGTTTTAACCCGTGCCGCTAAACTGTAAGATGATATGTTGGGGAGTGCCATACCCGCTGCTTCTATATTTTTCATCAGTCGTGCTACCGAGATTCTTGCTCTAGACCCGTGCCATAAAAATCTAGAGCAAGCCTTATTATATTGTATTATGTCTTTTTTGTGTATAGGTAATGGGATATTCTGAATAAGGTAAAAAATTTTAGGAAACAAAATAGTTTTTATGAGGGTAACTTTAGCGGACAAGGAAATAGGGAGGTCTATCCAATCTTCCATTTTTTCCTTACATTCTGCGAAACATTTATTATAATTCAACTTATACCATTCTTGTGGATTTGGGTTCAATAGGATCCCTAAGTAAGTTATGTAAGCGGTTTCTCTGAATGGATGTTTTATCGTTCGGGCTTTTTTATTTAACCAGAGAAGTTCTGACTTGGCTAAATTAATTTTAAAGCCCGAAATCCTGCCAAAGATATCGACTATATCCAAGAATAACGGGAGGTTCTTGTTAATATTACTTAGACAGAGCAGGATATCGTCTGCATACATCAGTAGGACCAATTTCTGTGTCCCGATGCGTATTCCGTCTAACTGTTGGCGCAGGAGAATTGCTAATGGTTCCAGTGAGATGTTAAAAAGTAACGGGGATAGGGGACATCCTTGTCGAGTGCCCCTAAATAGTTTCACTGGTTGTGATAGATCTCCGTTGATAAGCAATGTGGAGATCGGAGATGAATAGATGATACGTATCACTTCATGAATATGTCCCCTCAGACCGAACTGCCCTAAAGAAGAAAATAGGTGTTTCCATGAAACACGATCAAATGCTTTCTCCGCATCAATGGTTAAAAGCGCTAGATCTGTCATCGTGTTATTCCTAGTTATACTAAATTTGTACCAGAAGTAGTCAATTAATGTCATAATCTTACGAATGTTCCTGGTTGGGTTTCTCCCAGCCATGAAACCTGCTTGGTTTTCATGAATTATAAGACCGAGGTGAGGTTTTAGACGTTTTGCAAGAATCGATGTTAACAGTTTATAATCGCCATTCAAAACCGATATAGGCCTATATGAGCCGGGCACCTCTGGGTCTTTATTTTTTTTTGGGATCAGCGTAATTACTGCTGCTGTAAAATAGGGTGAACACTTATTATGTTCCGTGAAATAATAATTAAATAGTTTAACTAGAGATGGGGCAATATGTAGTTGCAAAATCTTGTAAAATTCAGAAGGTAAACAGTCGGGTCCTGCAGCCTTATTGTTCTTAGCGCCTGCAATTGCTTCCAGAATTTCCTCTATGGTGATTGGGGCATTAATTTCTGCTAAGCTCTCGGCGGGGATTTTGGGCACCTTAATTTTATCCCAAAAAGCCTCCTTCATTGTGTCTTGTTCTTCTGCCCCATATAGTTCTGAAAAGAACTCATAGAAAACTTTGGCAATCTCTTTGCTAGATGTAAATCTCTCGGTACCTTTCCTAATAGCACTTATTTTGTTTTTATTGTTAGGTTTAATCAGTCTTGCCACAAATTTAGCGGATCTACCCGCGAATCCACAATAAAGGGCTTTTTGTCGTTGTGTTTCTGCTCTGGTTTCCTGTTTAATAAAAACATCTCGGGTGGATTTAGCGGAGATGTATTTCCGCCAGTGCAGGATCGAACGATCCGCAAGATATGTGCTATATGTGTTCTTGACATGCTGGGATAGTTGGATTTCTAGAGTCCTAGCTTTCCTTTTCATTTTACAGAGATACGCCTTTATTTTGCCTCTTAACACAGCTTTAGCTGCTTCCCAGAACACTTCAGGTTTAGATTCATAGTCTCGGTTATGCCTCACATAATCTCGCCACTGTTCAATCAACCAGTTATTAAATTTTAGATTATTTATTAGGTATTTTGGGAAACATATAGATTGATTCATTCCCCTATCTGTCCTTGGGGACTTACATAATAATGAGATTATAGCGTGATCTGAGATCACTATTTCCCCTATCTCTGCTTCCCAATTTAGACCAGTCAAAGATTCAGCAATCAAAAAAAAATCAATCCTGGAAAGTGCCTGCTGACCTTTTGACATACATGTATAGGCTCTTAGGTCCGGGTTCTGTATCCGCCAAATGTCTATCAACCCCAATTGAAAACAAAATCTCTGAAGAATACGTGTCTTTTTATCAGGCTTAACATTATTTGTTCTATTCAGCCTATCAAGAGAGGGATCTGCTATTATGTTAAAATCCCCTGCTATAATGAGGTTCTGACCTATAAATTTATGAAGGTAAGAGACAAGTTTGTCCCAGAATATTTTATCAGTATTATTAGGACCATATATGTTACATAATACGTATCGTGTCTTATTATGTGTTAGTTCTATAATTATAAACCGCCCTTCTGGATCTGTAATATGGGCATCTATCTTATAGTCAAATCTTTTGTTCAATAGAATTGCTACTCCCCTTTTGCGTGCATTAAACGGGGAAGCGATCACTTCCCCAACCCAATTGGTCTGAAGTTTCGGGATTTCAGTAGCCGTTAAGTGTAGCTCCTGTACGAACGCAATATCCGTTCTAGTTTTAGCCAATTGTTTAATTATTGCTTTTCTTTTAATTGGGGAGGTGATACCTCCAACGTTCCAGGAGGTTAGCTTAAATGGTACAGCCATAATAGGGATATAAGATATATTGTACTCCTACAGGATATATATAGAGCATATTTATAGAAGGGAGGACTGGAGGGGGGTGTAATTGGAGAGAGGAGGGAAGCGGAAAAGGGAAGGTGAGGAGAAAAAAAAAAAAAAAAAAAAAAAAAAGGGGAACAGCAACAACAACCAACATAATATTTTCCTCTGATTAAACAATACCATATGTCTCTGGCATTCTGGGTATAGACACATATAGAAAAGGAGCCGGACATTAATATCATACAAAAAAACAATATTAAAAATAGTTTTTTTTCTTTTTTTTCTTCTTTCCCCCCTTCCCTTTTCCTTGGCTCTCGCCATATCTCTAATACCCTGAAACCTAAGAGAAAAAAAAAAAAAAAAAAAGGAAAAAAAAGAAAAAAAAAAAGAAAAAAAAGAAAAGGGGGGAAAAAAAAAAAAAAAAAAAACCCCGCAACGACAACCACCATAATATTTTCTTCTGGTTGGACAGTGCCATGTGTCTCTGGCACTCTGGGTATAGACACATACAAAAAAGAAACCAGACATTAGTATCATACGAAAAAACAACATTGAAAAAAAAATTCTTTTTGGCTCTCGCCATATCTCTAATAACCTGAGAGAAGAAGGAAGAAAAAAAAAAAAAAAAAAAAAAAAAAAAAGCCCAATTAAAAATTTTTCCCGAGCAATGGCCCGTATAAATTTTCCTCCCTTTAAACAATGCCTCATATCTCTAGCACTCTGTATGTAAACAAAAACAGGAAAAGAATCAAACAGTAAAATCATGCAGAAAAACAATATTAACAATATTTCAGAGTTAGCACTCTGTAGGTAAACAAAAACAAGAAAGGAATCGAACAGTAAAATCAAACAGAAAAGCTGCATGAACATTATTTCAGAACAACCTACCCCCACCCATGGTTCAGTGCTAGGTTTAACATAAATCATCATTGTGTAGAAAGCTGTATTTACAGTAGGCTTGTCTAGTTCTTACTATTTAAGGGTCACATTATTCCAAGCTCTCTACCTAAAGCCCGAGCTTCTTTACTATCGTTTGCTGTATAGGAGTGGCCCGCCTTAGAGATTAGAAGTTTGGCTGGGTAGACAAGTCTAACAGTGCACCCGGCTTCCGTAAATTTAGCAAAAAAAGGGGACATTATTTTCCTTTTGGCCATGGTCTCTGCCGAAAAGTCTTGGAAGATCAGTATTTTGTTATTATCAATAAGGACAGATCTCATTTTCCTGTAATATGTCAAGTACAAAACCTTATCCTGAAAATTCACAAACTTGAAAATAACAGTTCTAGCTTTTGGTGAGGTGTTACTATCCCTAGGGGGGCCTATTCTGTGTGCTCTTTCGATCAGAAAAGGTGTAGGGGGAGGAGGAATCATAAGGGCCTGAGGGAGGGTGACAGAAACAAAATGCAGCAGATCTTGATATTCCACTGTTTCAGGGAGACCAATGATCCGAAGGTTATTGCGCCTCGACCTATCTTCAAGGTCTTCTAGGCGTTCTTGCAATTGTGCAATAGTTTTCCCTTGAACAGTAATATCAGAGCTATGAGTATTTATTCTGTCCTCCGCCTCTGAGACCCTAGTCTCCATCTCCGTTAACCTTGCCGTGAATTGTCTGAAGTCAACGTTTAAACTGAGAATCTCTGCTTTAATTTCAGCCTTAATTAGATCTAAATGAGGGGTCATCAGCTTTGCTACTTGTGCAGCCAATTCTGTCGTATCATTAATCCCCACATTAACCGCTCCTTGGTCTTGTGAGGCCTCAAGCACATTTTCCATATTTTTAGCATTGCCCTTCTTATCTTTTTGTCTTGGTGGCATTTTAGGTGAAGAACCTTTTGGAAGTGTAATAAATCTGTCCATTCACCGTGATATTGTGTAAGTGTGTGGTGAAAAAAGGGAAAAAAAAAGAGAAAGAAAGGAGGAATTCTGTGAGAAGGTGGCTGCAGGGCCACTTAATCTAAATCGGTGCAAGAGTGTAACTGTGAACACAAAAAATAAAAAGAACAACCAATTTTAAAAAAGTGTTATGGTGAGTATCACTCACTAGTGTTAATATAAATGCCGGAAAGGCAAGGAAAAAGAGAGAAAGAAAAAGGGAAAAAAGAAAAAACGAAAAAGAGAGAAAGAAAGAAGTGAAAGCTGTGATAGAAAGACAGAAAAAATAGATAGACAGAAACGAAACAAAAAGAAAAAAGAACAACAAGAAGAGGTCTCAATTTAACACTAAATACTCTGTGCCTCTAGTTATCGTATTCGGCTGTCTTACGTTTCTAGAGCCCCCTGCAACCCTTAATTTATACTGTTAAATTCCCACCATTGCAGAAATTTGGTTACGGTTGACACTTTATACAGATCAAAAAAAAATCAATTATAATACTTCTTATGGCTTGATCAGTTAAGATACATTCTTACATTACTAGCATGTATACTGTTGCAAATAATATCTGATCTTAGAGATGCAATAGAATATTCTCAATACTCTGGATCGGCGTCTCTTTTTTCCCCTTTCTTCCTTTGACTATAAGGTTGCCAAGGCTTCTGATAATAGGGGAAAAAACACAATAAAAAACAGGAGAAAGGGCAGCAAAAAGATGGCAATATCACATCACATTAAGTATTCTTTTTCTTTACTTTAAGTCTTTATATGGGCCGCCAATGTCTCTACTTTATGCTTTGGCCTGCAGCAGGGATCCCTGTATAGTCACTCTTTAAAAGGGGGCTCACTGACCCAATATATCCACCACAGAAAAGAGGTTAAAGAGTACCTGAGATGGGATCCACTTTGTCCTGTGGCACAGGCCCGCCCTTCGTTGAAGGTTTTCTCCCGTACCACTGTTTGCTCTCAGATAAGAGCCAAGAATATACGGCCGGCTAGATTTATCGAAAGGGTATAACCAGGGTTCTAAGCCAGCCAAAATTCAGCAATAGTGTGAGCAATAAGATTTGCTTTAGGCTTACATAAAGGTTTACTACTGACTGTTTGGGGTCCTCTGGGGCCTCTGAGTCACGCAGGTGCCTCTTATCCGACCCTGCTTGTGTGAAAGCCACCACCAGGTGCGGCCAGGTTCCAGAGAGCACCGGGTCCTCAGTCTCCTTAGGTGTTGCCTGTAATCCTGCAGGTTTTAGGTGAATTTACTGCAACACGCTGTTTCCAAAGTTCCTAGTTCGAGCAAGAAGACCTGTAAGCCGCAGTCGCTTTGTGCAGGATACGGAAACACCTGCCCATCAGTCCAAACAAGCTCCTCAGGTACTCGGGAGCTTTACAAGAGGTATCAGTGAGAAAAACCGTCAAACACTGTATTATGCCTTTGCCTTTGCTGCACTGCTCCGTATTTTTTTTTTTTTTGGCGGCGATGTATTTCTTAAACTCCGAACGTGCTGCACCTGCAGAAAAGACTAGCTGTCTCTCTGTTTGTCTTCCAGCTACTGCTACAGGAGTTCAGGAGGAACAGGGCAGTCTATCTTCGGCGCTGTTTGTGTAGCCTTTGTTTACCTTGAGGCATCTGTTAAGAATGGCGGTTTGTTTCAGGTAAGTGTTTTGGTATGGTATAGCTTACCCGAGAAACAGAACAGCTTCTCCGGGTGCTCCTAGCCACAGAGCAATTGTGCCTTCTTAGTGACTTCCCATCCGGGATCCACAGATCATTAGCCAGCCCGAATATCCTTCATTAGGGCAAGGCTCATGTCGGAAGGCTGTAGCGTAGTATAGTTCCTATCGTATAGGAGAATAGAGCCGTCGGTAGCTACCAGCACTCTACCTGCGTGCTACCTGTTGGCCCCACCCACAGCCGGAAGTCCTGTGTCTGAGGTATGACACCGAGATGGATTCAGTTTATCAACATGATTTGTTCACTAAACATGTCAATTTCTGGCTGAGATATGTGGACGATGTATTCCTCATTTGGGAGGGTGATCAAGTGGAATTATTGCAGTTTGTCAATAGTTTGAACCAAAATGATCTAAATATACGACTTACTATGCACTTTAGTAAATCTGAGATTGATTTTCTTGACATTAAGGTCAAAAATGTGAACAATATGTTGGTCACTGAAAATTTTAGAAAGGCTACGGCTACTAATAGCCTGTTAATGGCAAGCAGTCACCATCCCGACACCTTATAGGAGGAATTCCTAAAGGACAATTTCTTCAACTACGCCGCAATTGCTCGTCGAAAGAGAAATTTGAGGAACATGGAAAGCTCATGCAAGATAGGTTTCTTGAACGTGGCTATTCACGGCGTAAGATTAAAAAAGCTATGATTCACGCAAGAAAAATTGATAGAGATGATCTCCTGTTCAAGAGGACTAAACAAACAAAGTCAGTAATACGATTAACCACGACTTATAATTGTCATTGGCAAACCATTAAGTCAGTTCTTAATAAGCATTGGCCAATCCTTTTAAGTGATGGCAACATTGCTGAAGAAGTTGGGACTTATCCCAGCCTTACAGCAAAAAGAGCAAAAAATCTCAAAGATAACCTGGTCTCGAGCCAATTTAAACCCACAGAAAAAGAAGGAAATTGGCTTAAGAAGCACATCCCTAATGGCAACTTTCCTTGTGGAAAGTGCGTGACATGTGATTTTATGAAAAGGACCAAGACATTTTCTGGCAATAGTAAAAAATCTTTTCATATTAATTACTTCTTCAATTGCAATACGGAGGGGGTTGTGTATCTCCTGGAATGTTCTTGCCCGGCGTTTTACGTGGGCAAAACGAAACGTATCTTTAAAGATCTTATAAAGGAACATAGGGACGATATAAAAGGTAAAATACAATCTAGCAGCATTGCGAGACATTATCAAGCTGTACATAACAGCAACCCAGGTTGTCTACGCTTTACAGGTATAGACAAAAGTATTGTGCATGGAAGAGGGGGGGACAATGATAAATGTCTGCTCCAAAAAGAGTGTAAGTGGATATTTACTTTGAACACTTTTTCGCCAGTTGGTCTTAATGAAAAGTTGGATATGGCTAGTTTCATCTAAAAAAGCCCCTTTCTATTATAATATTCATGTATATTAGAGTATTTGGATGTTAAGAATATGAATAGCTTTCTAACATCATTACTTGCTCCCTGAGTTTCTAATTTTAGTTTCAATTTTAATTAAAGATTACTTATTTCATTCTTTTGCTTATCTTTTGTTTTTCATTTTTTTATTTTTTTTATTTTTTTATTTTTTTTATTTGCAACTGTGAACGTCATTAACTAATTTGACTTATTATGTCTCATCAACTTTTTTGCTAGTTACTTCCTTCTTCTTTAGAATTAGTTAGGTTTGGTATGTATGTTACACATTGTTTAGCATCAAGATTAAGGTACATAATTGGTTAAAACTGGGAGGAGCCTTTGTGGATATATTCCCTCCCAGCAGGGCTAAGATCCATCCGCCCTGAGGAAGCCCCGCCTATCATTTGGCATTGTGGGTGAAACGATCAGGATCGTAGGCATTGGATCACAGACGCACATGTGACCAACCAGGAAGTAAGCACACAGTCCTACCACGCTGCAGTCTCAGCGTGCAGCATTCAACTGGCTCAGCAAACTGTTTCATGGGACTCAATTACAAGGCAGTATTTCAGGAGGCAACCGGTAACTAACAGCGGACCTCAATTGTGGACACCTCCAGAATCAGATAAGTGCATGCTTATGGTTTAACACAGGAATATAGCTGCTTTCACTTGATGGGGGGTTAGCCTGGACTGACTCCCACTGCTCATTTGGCTTGTTTGCTGCTTTCACACAACATCTTCAGCAATAAGAAGTACTATGCCATACTAACACGCATGCAGCTTTGGCAGCACTTATCCCATTTTGCTAAAGTCTGGCTGAAGACAATACCGCTATATGTGGAAAATCATCCTGGTGTGATTTGGTTGTTTTCTTCAGCAATACACTCTTGTGAGAATTGTATCTCAATATATGCAGGCATCTCTATGTAAACTGCTGTGTCTCTATGTAACTGCTGTACTGAGGCAATTCATTATGGAGGATGTATTACTATGTTCCACTATCTATCTTATTGCTAATAACCATTGCAATAGCTATTCTTCATACTTGCATATAACTCACTATCTATCTTATTGCTAATAACCATTGCAATAGCTATTCTTCATACTTGTATGTAATTCTTTGTAATTGTTGCTATACTGCCATTATTGTTGTTCCTGAAATCTTTACAAAGCACCTATCACTACTTAGATCCCTAAAAATTTACCTGTCCGGTAATTATCCCTTGTATTGACTTGGGTACCGTGTACAGCTTGGGTGTAGCAGTGTACTAGGTGTCTTTGGATTGTATTTTTGCCAATATTATGATTATGATGTGCACATCTTCAGGGTTTTAATTGGCCACATGTACTATATTGTTTGTTCAACATACTTTACTTTGTGTTGCTAACATATACCCGAGGCCAGCACACAACTGGCCTATTGCTATGTTTAGACAGTTAGGATTTACTTCTTTCTGTACTATTAATAAATTATTTTTTGTTCTCAGTGATTGTACTGGTCAGAGATTCATTCCAATTGTTTAATTTAGCTACACTTTTGAGCTATTTTTTATAAAAAAAAGAGTGCTTGATTCCCTATCTATACAGGGCCTTAAGAAATGTTTGATGGTCCTTGGTCTACTCTTGTAGTTTGTTGAAGAATATATATATATATATATATATATATATATATATATATATAATTTTCATATATATATTTTTGGTGAAACCACAGAATTAATTAAATATGAGGCTATTACAACAGTGCTATTTCACTATAAATCACAAACCCCCCCTGCCAAATGGTTTTGGCTGGGTGAAGACATGTTTATCCTAATTAAAAGATAACATAGTTTTTGAAGCCAACAGCCCTGTAGGGGGTAAAAACCAAATTAACAAACAAGGACCAATGGTCAAACACACCCTACTGTGATGGAGACAACATTCTGGGCCTAAAATCAGATAAACAAGTTAAATTATGACTACATAGTGATTAGCATAGATTTATTAATTAGTTCCTGGCCTGCCTGTTTATTGAAGCAGTAAAAATTTGACCAGCAAAGACACATGTTATAGTGTAACTACTTGAATTCAAAAACATGTTTTTATACAGCCTGAAAGTTTAAATAACTATATAACAATCTATAATTTGCTGGATTTTGTATAATCTGAACACTGCATAGAATGTTTTAGGATTTTAAAATGAGCATTCTGGCAATTGTCTCTTTCATTCCAGGCATCTAAGAAGTACTTATCTAATTGATATTTTAAATGATATCCTGTGTATTTTATCCTCTCAAAGAGAGATATACAGATATGAAGTATTGGTCTGTGTGGAATAATAACCTCTGTATCTCTTTATTTTTTTAGACATATGATAACAAGATGTCCTATGAATATGAACCATAGACAAGATGCATGCATTCAGGATTTATTAGAAATATGAAATATATTATATTCCTGTTGAAATGCAATGCAATGTCAGGATACTGAATGCTATTTTTAAATGGATTTTAAATGCTATAATTTTGGAAATTAGCAGTATAATTGCTTTGATATAATATAATGTTGAAAACATAAGGTGCTTGGTATTGGGGTAATCAGGAAAATGATATGATACTACCCAATCTATAATTAATATTGTAAGTGATTGAGGAAAGAAGTTATGGTCTGATGAATAATAACTTTATAGAATATATTGAATTGTTAAAAATGTTGGATGGTAAGATGTGTTTGTTGGTTGTCTGCTGCCCCCTAGGGGATTGGAATGGTGTGACAGCCAAATAGATTTCCTATTAGGACACACATACAGAGCCAATGAGGGAGCGTTCACCAAAGTATCCAATGAGAAGGGACAAGCACCGTGAGCGTGAACAAAAAAGATCATCAATGATTACATAAGGAATGGCTAAATGCAAACAAGGGACGGCTTTTTGGTGATTTGCTTGTCACTAGTGATTGATAACTGGCAGCCATTCTCTTGGGGACACATTCACTTAAGCAAGAAACTGAAAACTTACCTTGATCTATGCGATAACTTTCCTTCAAATGAGATGATCTAAGATATTTGGAAAAGACAGCTACGAATTGGTTCAGATTGGTGATGTATAATTGTCCTAATTTTTAATATTTGAAACAAAAGTTATTGGTAAGACCATATTCAAATTATAGTTAAATTACAACTGATAGATTAAAGAGAGCAGTTTGTATTTTAGCTTATATTCATAGTCCTAAAGAGTTTTAAGCTTGCCTTTTTATATGCCAAATATTTAAAGTAGACATTCATTGTTGCTGTATGTAGCAGACTTAAAGAAATAATTTGCATTTTTAACTAATATCTCAAAGCCTGTGTATTGTTAAACATATATCCTTAATGCTAAGTTGTTTTATCTGTGCAAATATATACGCCTAGATTACGAGTTTGGCGTTAGCCTTAAAAAGCAGCATTGAGAGGTCCCAATGCTGCTTTTTAACGCCCGCTGGTATTACGAGTCAGGCAGGAAAGGGTCTACCGCTCACTTTTATTCCGCGACTCGAGGCTACCGCAAATCCCCTTACGTCAATTGTGTATCCTATCTTTTTAATGGGACTTGCCTAACGCCGGTATTACGAGTCTTGGAAGAAGTGAGCGGTAGACCCTCTCCTGTCAAGACTCCTACTGCATTTAAAAGTCAGTAGTTAAGAGTTTTATGGGCTTACACCGGAACATAAAGCTCTTAACTAAAGTGCTACAAAGTACACTAACACCCATAAACTACCTATTAACCACTAAACCGAGGCCCCCCCACATCGCAAACACTATAATAATTTTTTTTAACCCCTAATCTGCCGACCGGACATTGCCGCCACCTACATTATACCTATGAACCCCTAATCTGCTGCCCCTAACATCGCCGACACCTACATTATATTTATTAACCCCTAATCTGCCGTCCCCAACATTGCCGCCACCTACCTGCAATTATTAACCCCTAATCTGCCGACCGTACATCGCCGCCACTTTAATAAATGTATTAACCCCTAAACCGCCACACTCCCGCCTCGCAAACACTAGTTAAATTTTATTAACTCCTAATCTGCCTGCCCTAACATCGCCGACACCTACTTACATTTTTTAACCCCTAATCTGCCACCCCCAATGTCGCCGCTACTATATTAAAGGTATTAACCCCTAAACCTAAGTCTAAGCCTAACCCTAACCCCCCTAACTTAAATATAATTTAAATTAAACTAAATAAATGTAACAAAATAAAATAAATTATTCTTATTATATTATTATTATTTAAAACTAAATACTTACCGATAAAATAAACTCTAAGCTAGCTACAATATAACTAATAGTTACATTGTAGCTAGTTTAGGATTTATATTTATTTTAACTAGGTACAATAGTTATTAAATAGTTATTAACTAACTAACTAATAACTACCTAGCTAAAATAAGTACAAAATTACCTGTAAAATAAATCCTAACCTAAGTTACAATTACACCTAACACTACACTATCTTTAAACCAATTACCTAAACTACCTACAATTAAATACAATTAAATTCAATAAACTAAATTACTAAAAAAACAAACACTAAATTACAGAAAAAAAATTACAAACAGTTTAAACTTATTACACCTTATCTAAGCCCCCTAATAAAATAAAAAAGCCCCCCAAAATAATAAAATGCCCTACCCTATACTAAATTATAAATAGCCCTTAAAAGGGCCTTTTGTGGGGCATTGCCCCAAAGTAATCAGCTCTTTTACCTGTAAAAAAAAAATACAATACCCCCCAACATTACAACCCACCACCCACACACCCAACCTTACTCTACAGCTCACCTTACCGGGAGACGTCTTCACCCAGCCGGGCCGAAGTCATCCAAGAAGCCGGGCACAAGTGGTCCTCCATCTGGCAGAAGTCTTCATCCGATCGGGGCAGAAGAGGTCCTCCATCCGGCAAAAGTCTTCATCCAAGCGGCATCTTCTATCTTCATCCTTCCGGCGCGGAGCGGCTCCATCTTGAAGACATCCAGCGCGGAGCATCCTTCCTGGCCGACGGACTAACGACGAATGAAGGTTCCTTTAAATGACATCATCCAGGATGGCGTCCCTTGAATTCCGATTGGCTGATAGGATTCTATCAGCCAATCGGAATTAAGGTAGGAAAAATCCAATTAGCTGATGCAATCAGCCAATCGGATTGACCTCGCATATGGAATATGGTTTCATGTCCATTTAAAAACTACATTAGAAATATATGCTGACAGTAATATATTTGGAGATTAACAATGTGGAACTCATACATGACACAATACTGAGCATTTACATTAAAGGGACAGTATACACTCATTTTCAGAGAACTGCATGTAATAGACACTACTATAAAGAACAAGATGCACAGATACTGATATAAAAATCGATGATAAAACGGTTTAAAAACTTACTTAGAAACTCTCACTTTAGCTATGCTGGAAAGCCCATTGCAAGTGGGAAATAAAACAATCCCCTTCTTTTGCATATGAAAAAACCCTTTACTCAAACAGGAGCAAGTTGGAGAAGGTAGCTGATGGTACTCGCATCAAACTTTGAGGCTTGGTTAGGAGTCAGAAAATCACAGCAATGGTATTTAAACATAAGCAAAACTATACATTTAAAAGAAATAAGGACTATATAAATAGATCATCTACAAAACATATATCCTAAGAATAAATGAGTGTATAATGTCCCTTTAAGAAAAAATACCACAACATAACATATAGAATAAGTAGGCATCTCATATATTTAGCATATGATAAAGGTCAATGCATATCGATTACTTGATTCAAATACAATAGCGCATCTTAAGGAATTAGATATGTAGAAAATTCAACGCAACAGTAATTATTTTTAAACATGAAAATATTGTTGACAAACATATTAAACAAGATGGAGTATATTCATGGATTTGCACTTGCCTCAAAATATATTATGCAGGAAAACATATTGCTTTTATTTGTTTCTTCAACAAGACAGCCATCAAAAGAGATTTTTGTGTTCCGGTGGGTTAGTGTTCCGCTGCCCAGGGGGAGCCTGCACAGCTGGGGAGTCAGGGGCCTGGTGAGTTGGTGGCTGTGCAGTAGGGGGAGCTGGACAGCTTGAAAAATGGGGAGAGCGGCAAGGGGGGAGCAAGGGATCTTTTTTGGGAGGGAGAGGACAGTATTTGGAAGGTCCAGGAGTGGGTTCTGTCTGTGGAGGGGCGGTAATGGGTTCTGTCTGGGTAGGGGTGGGAGTGGGTTCTGTTTGGGGAGGGGAGAGAGTTTGATGCCCATAAGTTGAAGGTCCATCCGAAATATAGAACAAAAATATATATACATATATGATATTGAAATATCTTATTATCTTGCAAGAAATCAGGAATCAACATTATTTAAAGTCCAGATTCTTGTTCTCCGAAAATATTTAGACAACGTCACAATAATGACTATGTTTTAAGTTATTGATTGATTTGAATCAAATATAATTAAGAAGAAGATTTAATTGATCCTTTAAACTCTGAATGTTTTATTTTTCATGTAACATTTAATAAATACATTACAAATCATAGTTTTCAGTCAACATTATGTGCTAATGTTTATGATTTGATAATATATTTATCTTTTTGACAATATTTTTGTATGCATGTATGCATTTGAGATTAAAATACAATAGAGTTCTTTCAGACACATGCCTGTGTGTGTGTTTTTTTAAAAATACAATTGAATAATATGGGAGTGTATAATATGATCAAATTTAAATGGCCACTACACATAGCCTTTGAAACCATGTAAACCCTGATTTACATATCTATTTCAGTGATTGCCTTTGTAATCTTATATTGAATAATTTGAAGCTTGATACTTCAAACAATTACTATTCTGAATATGTACACAGTAGATACTACCGTTCATATTAAATATTCAAAATATAATATTCTATATCTGATCTTAAATTGATTTTTTTAGAGTAATCTATCTTTTACATTCCGATTAAATGTATGTCAGCCCAATATTAATAGACACATTCTGAAATGCATGCTTATTTTCTGAGGAATATTAATGTGTGTTTGAAATGGACAGTCTACACATAACTTTTTGGAACAAACATTTACATATCATACATTAGGAAATTAAATCCATTAATTTCAATATGATTCTGTTTGATGTGGTTTTGAAGTTCAAAACAATGATGACATAATGATATGGCCTGCATCTATGCACTCCGATGAATAGAAATTACTGTCTGTACAATCAGAAGATGCTTATTGTGGGTTTGCATGGAATATGCATGTGACATCATAATGTCTGTCATTATTTACAAATCATACATAAATTGTGTTAAAAATTAAAAACATATGTTCATGCTGCATGATATATAAAGGGTATAAAAAACATGGAATAAGATATTTTAAATGGACAAAGCTATAGACTTTATTTTTAGTCAAGAGTATGATTTGTAAACAAGAATACATGTTAGATACATGTTATATATATTTGATGTACCATCAGACTCCAAGAGAGCCGCTTCCCCCTCCATCTCACATGTTGTTCCAGCAATAACTGTAAAACATAATATGTTGTGTACATGTTAAAATCAAATATAATAAGATATGTTACTGGTGCTCAAGGACACACATCAATGTTGCATTAAAGAGATACAGAACTAAAGTTAGGAATTAATTACATCATTTTGATGGAGCATGCAAATGAACTAAGATTTGTAATTATCGATGAGTAATAATTTGATTTTAGTGTCTGGATTTTGAAAGCATTCCCAAAAGATTAGTACATGGAACATTTAAGAGTTCTCATATGTGTATCACTTGATGATTGTTGTCAAAATATATACTTAATAGAAACATGGGATAGCCATGTTATGAAGCACAAAGGTGTAGACTAAGAAGCTTTGAGATCTTAATCTTAAAATTAAAAATATATATATATATATATCATCAGAGGAGTATATTATCTTTTTAATTCAAATGGAATGCTTCATCAGAATCAAGTTCAGAATATTTATGATAAATACACCTTGAAAGACATATGAATGAGTCAATGGACTTACCAGAACCCTGCAAAGGCAGGTCACTATTGGTGCTGGATCCCTCTGGGCTCATCACAATAACTAGTTCTATTAATGATATTAAAATGTATTAGTGAACACAGTTTGGACATCACTAAATCACATTAGTCGAAAATATTCCAAATAATATACTTAGAAATTTGAAGATTAGAGCACTAATATGAACAATCAATTTGCGAGTTCATCAAGGTGATTGTAAAGAAAATTATGCCTTTCACATATGTTGGATTTCTTACTATAGTAGACAGCCATTTCTTCTCATATGAATCAATGGCATATCTAAATATAACTATTGATCCCTGTTTTACAAATAATACACACACACAACACTTGGAATAACAACTGGTTAAAAATAGAACCAAATCCATGTGTCACATAGATCCATTTGTGCAATGTCCAGTAATCTGTTTTAGGACACAATGCAAAACATAATATATTTTTAAAACTATGTCATCATGGTGCTGTTAGAATATATATATAGAACTTTGTTTCAATATTTAAAGGCTTAAATAATTTACTTTGAAACATTTTGGATGTTGCAGTTATTTCTACTTTACTGTTTCTATATATATATATATATATATATATATATATATATATATATATATATATATATATATATATATATATATATATATATATATATAGAGGTAGTCCAAGAGTGAAAGATGTGATTTAGATATCAATATTGTTTCATCAAAACAGAGTAAGGATTAATGAAGATATTCTTTATTAAAGGGACACTAAACACAATTTTTTTATTTCGTGATTTAAATAGAGCATGCAATTTTAAGCATCTTTAAAATTTAATATTATTATCAATTTGTCCTTTTTCTATTGCTTTCTTTCTTTGACAAATAAGGCAGCTAAGCTATTTTGGGCTTCAGAACCATGGAGAGCACTTGTTTATTGGTGGGTGAATTATCCACCAATCAGCAAGAACAACACAGGTTGTTCACCCAAACATTCTTTCATTTCAAACTTACATTCTTTCATTTCAAATAAAGATACCAAAAGAAGGAATAAAATTTGATTATAGGAGTAAATGAGAAAGTTTATTAATATTGCATGCTCTATCTGAATGACAAAAGACATATTTTTGGTTCAGTGTCCCTTTAATATTAAATCTGAAAATATCTTTATTTGACAATGTCACTGTTAATGAATTGTCTAGTCCATATGTTGATGTAATGAATGGGATGGAGCATGCAATTACAATCAAATATATAAAAAAGGGACATGAAACCCAAAATGTGTAATTGTATTAATTTCAATGATTCTAGTCCAGTCTGGGATTCCAAAAAGCTTTCAAATATACTTATTTCTTCTATTTTGCTTTATTGCCTTTTTTAAAAGGAGCAACTATGCCCTACTGTTATCGGAAGACATGTGTTGAACCATTGAAAATAGGCAATTATGTGCATCAACCAATCAGCAAGTTACTCCCACTAATGTATTGGTGCTCCTGAGCCTACATATATATGCTTTTCAAATAAGGATAACAATAGACTGAAGCAATTTAGAAAATATCCTGAAATTTTTAATTTTTGAAAATCACATGTTGTGTTGAAATCCTAAAAGTAAAATGTTGGTTTTCATGTCACTTTAATGATAATACGAAAATATCAAAGCATATGAGATGTATATTTCTCTAATCTGCACATATGTAAATATGTGTTAGTGTTGTCTAAATGTAGCAAAACCAATGACAAGCACTACCCAGGGCCAGAATAAAAAATGCCCATGACCCTAAGATTACATTAAAATGAAGATATCAAGAATAGAAGGAATATCTTCAAATAATCATCAATTGAGATTTGTATTACAATAGAATCCCAACTCTGAATCGTGATTCTTATTTTAAAATAACAAGAAAAGAGAATTACAGTATACATATTAATAGAGATTAATGTGAATGGATTATGTAATGTTATGTCAAAGTTTGTAAGAGAAAGCTAAATTAAAATGAGACATACCACACTGTGACGAACCCGGGCTCGAGGTTCCAGCACCAACATCCATATCTGTAAAATATTCAATCAGGATTGAATATCATTAATACAAATCATGCCATGGACACCAAAAAAAGATTGTTATTTTCTAATTGACAAAGTAAAATTAAATTTGTATTTACGGGAGTTCATTGTTTCCCAAATTAATGTATAAATAAAGAGATCATCTATTCTTATTTTTAATATTTTATGTTGTTGACTGTCGCTTTAAGTCATTTTGTGTCTTCTTGCATTGTCATCAATTGATAGAGATTGTTCAGTTTTTTTGATCTTGCTAGTGTAGCTTTTACAATGTAGAATATTGTAAATAAGGATACTGGAGTCTTCACATATATACTAATTCACGTATACATTTGACCATCATGCCTTAAAGCAATGCCACTGTTACAGCAAACACATGTTCTCGTCTCTGCGCAATTTTATCTTTTGTGATCATTGTGCAATGATTCAAAGCGTAATTGCGCATCCGTGATTTGACCATCATGCCTAAAGCAATGTCAATGTTACAGCAAACACATGTTCACGTCTCTGCGCAATTTTATCTTTTGTGATCATTGTGCAATGATTCAAAGCGTAATTGAGCATCCGTGATTTGACCATCATGCCTAAAGCAATGCCACTGTTACAGCAAACACATGTTCACGTCTTTGCGCAATTCTATCTTTTGTGATCATTGTGCAATGATTCAAAGCGTAATTGCGCATCCGTGATTCTGAATTGATTTGGATATAGTAGTGTGATGAGTATCATTTCTAAAGACTTCAAATATATTTCCAATTGGGTGTATTACAAGATTCCAATCGTATATTTGTTAATATTGAATGATAACAATTAATATTTAGAACTGGGGTATGATTCGATAGTCAATGTATGAAATGGCGGATGATAGGGATTTCACGGATGCGCAATTTCATTTTGCTCTGTGACGCATATTCTGGAGAGCGCAAGAAACATCATTCCTATTTCATGTGTGATGATTCTAAATTCAGATATCTAAACATCATATGTAGCGTATGTTGTGAGATCTATATAGGTTGAATATATGACTATATACACATTGCTTAAATATATACTCAAATCTTAATATATTATATGAAGTCTGATATTTACCTGGTTCAGCCTCTCAACTTTCATCTTCCAGGCCACCGGACGGAGAAGCAGCTGCACTGGCCTCTGGGTCAGGACTTTCAGATCCAGCAGCTGGGAGGGAAGAAGAAGAAGCTGAGGAGTGAGAGGATCTAAATCTGCGGGGGACCTGGAGATTGAGGAGGCTGCAGTCACCTAATAATTTTGTAGGTACAGTTTCCATGGGGGGTGGAACTTTCTTTCCATCCCTCCAACGGGCTTGTACCCACTCCCTTATGAGGTCGACTTTCTTGCTTAGACGCAACCTCATATCCCCGAACCTCCGCATGATTTGATCCGTGGTCCTCTGGATTGCCACACACCAAATTAACATCATTGGTGATAGACACCCAGAGGGCCTTCTTAATGCTCTGCTTCGTCGACTTCATCTTGTTCCCAAACAGCTGCGGATAGAAGTCCTCGACGGCGTTGACCAGTGCTGAACTCTCCGGCTTGGTGTACCTGGGAGACGTCATGCCTGCTAGGTTTTATTATATTATATTATATATATATATATATATATATATATATATATATATATATATATATATACTGTGCGCCAGCAGGCATTAGAGAACTGACAAAAATGGCAACGTGTAATGGATTTTTATATGGTGAAGTAAACATGAGATGCACCATGGGACATGATATCTGTACATCTGATTGGATAAAATCTTGAAATTTTGTTATCATGTCTGTGAGACCATACTGACTCAAGTTATGTTTGTGTGATGAACTCTGATTGGCCGTTCCTTAAGGTTTCATAGCTTAGTAACTTCCATACACATACCTCCTGGGGGTGCTGTTACTACATTTGTCATGTAGACTTATTTGTAATTCATGGGACTGTTATGTGGATATGTGTGACGCAGATGTAATATACGTGATCCATTAAATATTAATATATTAAGTCAACATTTGTTTTTTTGTAAATATAATCCAGTTACATTAGTAAATGTTTTACACATTTCGATATTTATTATCGATCAGGTTCTTTAATACCAATAATTTGTATTAATGAAAAATAAACATTGTATGTATTTTTTTAAAAAAAAATACATTTCGTGACTTAATTGCTCTATTTAATGTATTTATAATGCACATCAATTGAGTGCTATTGCATGGCATTAGACTAGAATTTTTAAAGATGTGAATCTCGTGTTGCAAGATACGTTTCCCACGCTATATTTCAGAAATGTGTAATTTCTAGTTATAATGGCCGGAACTTGGATAATCTGTTTATAAATATTAAACTACATGTTTGTTCATTATTAGTAAATAAACCTCGAGCTTGTATTTGTCTGAAATGCTCACGCATGTTATTGTGCAATGGCGTATTTATTTTTAAAGGGACATTACACCCAAAAATTTTCTTAAAATGATCCGGAGAGAGAATACATTTTTATACTTTAAAATGTAACTATCAATTTAGAATATTCTTCAGATATCCTTAACAGAATAAATTACAATGCACATGGTTGAGCCAATCACACAAGGCATCTCTGTGCATCCACTAATTATCAGCTACTGAGCATATCTAGATATGGTTGTAATGGAAATAATATCAAAAGAATAAATTAAAATCAACGATAGAATTAAATTTTAATGTTTAAAATTATATTTTATTTAGGAATCCAGAAAGAAACGCTTTTGAATTACCGTCCCTTTCATGAGCTAATATACAATCTTGAACTTGATCTAAATACATCTGTATAAACATTGTAAATATGCATTGTTGGCCACCCACAAATAAGTAGATATTTCCCAGTAATGCTTTGCTGATCATAAACCTATGCACCTCCCTTTCTCAAACTTAGTATAACATGAGAATAAAGCATATTTGTATTGCCTTCTGTATTGTTTGCCTCACTGTGAATAAAATATCTTCAAATGGCTGTATTTATACAGCTTTACCTTAAAGGGACATAAAGCTCTATGTTCTTTACTGATTTAGATGGATAATACAATGTTAAATCAACGTCATATTTAGTTCGATTATCTCATTAGCTTTTTTCGCTTGATATTCTTGCCTGAAAACCATATCTAGATAGGCTCTGTTGCTGCTGATTGGTGGTTGCTCATAGATGCCTTATTTCATTGTCTAACCCATTGCTATTTCTTTAACAAAGGATATCTTAAGACTGAATATAATTAGATAATAGAAGTGTATTATCTCTGAATCACTAAATTACATTTTGTTGGAATGTCCCTTTAAGGACAAAACCATTAGGAATATGTGGAGTTAACATTGTATAAATAAACTAAAGGGGAATGAAAATACCTATAGATATGTGATATCTATCCAACAGGTAAGTAATATAATTGCTAGAAATTATCTTTGGATATATCTATAGTTAACTGACCCTTCAAATGACTCCACTAGAGCTGAAAAGTAATCAATATGGCATACAATAACTAGCTTGGTATAAATGTGAACTTAACTTCCTTTTTATTTACAGATAATTTTGAACATATTACCTAAAAAATAATTAAAGCCGAATAACCTATATTTAGTTTAATAATGTTTTTGGATACCTAAGGAAGATTACAGAGATTAAAATGTAAATCTAACATTCAACTACACTGTCACTTTAATGTAAGTTAAACACTTTAATTTCTTAAAATTGAAATTAACAAGTCCTGTCTAGCACAAAGTAGGGGTAATGTATCTAAAATAAACATATTCTAATATAGGACATGTATATATTCCTAATTCTTTTAACATTCTTCCTCCTGTGATTCTTAAATAGCATGCATTGTGCAAACTAACCTGGATGTATGATTTTTGAAAGGCAATTATCTTCAAAATATCAGTTTATCTTCATTAGGTGTCTTATTCATCATTTTCAAGATAGAGGATTGTGAAATACCATCTAAAAAATAATAAATCTAAGTGTCTCCAATAGGATGCATCCCCAGTCTTGGTCCATAAAATTGGTTCCACTTACCATATGAACGTGTCTTTGTATGGTTTTCAAGGTCAGCACATTTGAAAGACAATGCCAGACATGATCACATTGGTATTCATCACTATCAATCTGGGATTCTTCAATTTCAGTCTGGGATTCTTCACTTTCAGTCTTGAATTCTTCCCTTTCAGTCTTGAATCCTTCACTTTCAGTCTTGAATTCTTCACTTTCAGTCTTTAGATGAAGTCATCTCCCTAATGGCAGAAAAAGTGTAAATCAAATAATTAATAGAAGTGCGTGACTTAGTTCTGCATCCCCCCATTTCTGAAATTATTTATATCACTAGCTTACTAAGCATGTGTAGCATCTTGTGTTATGTTCTATCAATCAAGTGTGAAGATGAGTCATACATTGTGCAGACCTAACCTCTGATGTATGACTTGGAAGCATATAGTCTTGCCAGAGGATCCCTTTCTGAGTACCCAATAATCTAGTCATGTGTAAACTAAATACTACTTTTTAAAATGTATGCCATATGATGTCTGATTGTGCAAAATTCCCACTAGCCACAGTCCATACATTGTTTATACTTACCAGCTGATGTTGTCTTTGAAAACCAGGTGGCGAAATCATTACATGACCCAATGCCAGAATCATCTGAAAAATAATAATAATAATAATAATAATAATAATTTCCTTTTTTTATAATCATTTGATGAACAATCCTTATGCAGGATGCTGCAGGCTATAACGATCTTCGCCACCTTACTAGGGCTCTATTGGAGGGCTCCTCCAGACCTGTCCAGGCATCTTAGTCTCATTTTGAGGAGCCCAAACATCCTCTCCACTACAGCCCTAGCCCACTTGTGCGCCCGATTGTTGCGCTCCTGGGCCTCGTCCGTGGGGTTACGCAACGGCATAATCAGCCAAGGCCAGCTCATGTATCCCGAATCACCTATAAATAATTAACATAACAACATGACAATTAAAAATATTGTTAAAATTATTATATTAAAATTCAATTCATTTGTGTACACGAAAATCCCCTAAAATAAACATCTTCATAAAACAAAATTATATGTTTAAAGCGCATTCTCTATATGCCCATTTAAGCTAAGACATGCTACATATGCGTATTTCGCATAAACCAGACATTTGCTAAAAGAAAAAGAAATGGTTAAACTGCATCCTAGAGCTGCCCATTTAAGCTAAGACATGCTACATATCTGTTTGGAGCTAAAACTAGACATTTGCGGAAAGAGACAATGACATGGTTAAAGCGCATTCTCTATCTGCCCATTTAAGCTAAGACATGCTACATATGCATATTTCGCATAAACCAGACATTTGCTAAAAGAAAAAGAAATGGTTAAACGGCATCCTAGAGCTGCCCATTTAAGCTAAGACATGCTACATATCTGTTTGGAGCTAAAACTAGACATTTGCGGAGAGAGACAATGACATGGTTAAAGCGCATTCTCTATCTGCCCATTTAAGTTAAGATATGCTACATATGCGTATTTCGCATAAACCAGACATTTGCTAAAAGAAAAATAAATGGTTAAATGGCACCCTAGAGCTGCCCATTTAAGCTAAGACATGCTACATATCTGTTTGGAGCTAAAACTAGACATTTGCGGAAAGAGACAATGACATAGTTAAATCGCATTCTCTATCTGCCCATTTAAGCTAAGACATGCTACATATGCGTATTTCGCATAAACCAGACATTTGCTAAAAGAAAAAGAAATGATAAAACTGCATCCTAGAGCTGCCCATTTAAGCTGAGACATGCTACATATCAGTTTGGAGCTAAAACTAGACATTTGCGGAAAGAGACAATGACATGGTTAAAGCGCATTCTCTACCTGCCCATTTAAGCTAAGGCATGCTACATATGCGTATTTCGCATAAACCAGACATTTGCTAAAAGAAAAAGAAATGGTTAAACCGCATCCTAGAGCTGCCCATTTAAGCTAAGACATGCTACATATCTGTTTGGAGCTAAAACTAGACATTTGCGGAAAGAGACAATGACATGGTTAAAGCGCATTCTCTATCTGCCCATTTAAGCTAAGACATGATACATATGCGTATTTCGCATAAACCAGACATTTGCGAAAAGAAATGGTTAAATTGCATCCTAGAGCTGCACATTACACAAACACAACTTTTTGTTTTTGAAGACTACAGTGGCAATTGTCTAACTAATTAACCATGTTGTGCACAAGTACTCACCAACGAGCCACCCAGGGGGAAACTGTCTGCCCTCAAACTGCCACCACAGGGATGACTGTCTGAGGATGCGGGCATCATGACAAGCCCCGCCGTAATTCGCACACACCTGCATAATCCGCATCCATGCGTCACAAACAAACTGCACGTTGAGACTATGGAAGTGTTTGTGATTTCGGAAGGGCAAGTCATCTTCTGGAGCACGCAGCGCAATGTGGGTGCAATCTATTGCTCCCAAGACATTGGGCATTCGAGCTATTGCAAAGAATTCCCTCTTCAGGCGCCTCCAATCACCATCATTTTGAGGGAATCCTATGTAACGCTTTTGAAGACTACAGTGGCAATTGTCTAACTAATTAACCATGTTGTGCACAAGTACTCACCAACGAGCCACCCAGGGGGAAACTGTCTGCCCTCAAACTGCCACCACAGGGATGACTGTCTGAGGATGCGGGCATCATGACAAGCCCCGCCGTAATTCGCACACACCTGCATAATCCGCATCCATGCGTCACAAACAAACTGCACGTTGAGACTATGGAAGTGTTTGTGATTTCGGAAGGGCAAGTCATCTTCTGGAGCACGCAGCGCAATGTGGGTGCAATCTATTGCTCCCAAGACATTGGGCATTCGAGCTATTGCAAAGAATTCCCTCTTCAGGTGCCTCCAATCACCATCATTTTGAGGGAATCCTATGTAACGCTTATTGACTTGTACCATGGCGTCCAGAAAGTTGTCAAAAACCACAGAGAAGGTACCCTGAGACAGCCCATGCATGTACCCCTCTCCGAATTGAAAACTCCTGGAGGCCAGGACGTGTATGCAACATAGCATCTTGGTCATACCAGGGATTGCAGTCTGCATACGTCTACGTGGCTCCATATGAGGTTTAAGAACATCGTAAAGGCTAATGAGCTGATCGCGATTGAGCCTATACTTTTCATAAACCTCAAAGTTGCTCATGTTATCCAAGGTGGGCCTCACCCTGTGAACAGGAGGACCTCTAACCAGACGAGCCCTATGTCTCTCTTGGAGATGCCGAGCCCGCCTGATTCTATTGAACACCACTCGTGCAACAGCACCAGCAGCAACTAACTGAGGATTATCCATATTTGCCAAGCTAAGCAGCACAGAGCCAAACAGCAGAGCAAACACACAAGGAGTAACAAGGTATGCAAAAACACAAAAGCGATTTGATACAATGTTGATCACAAGGGACACTTTGGCCATGTTGTTTGGGGGATTTATAGTGCAATTAGTCCAATGGTAGTGAGTTCGTAATGATTGCTGATTGTATTCACTTGATTGTATGTGAGTGGTGCGAATGATTTCTAAGTGGGCGTTTTTTTCTGTGTTTGCTGAAATTTTGTTTCCCCCCAATGAATCGCAATGTGAAAGGGTAAAATCTAACATATACAGTGCATCTTCGTAATGTTTGTTCATATGCATAATAAATACTTATTAAACGCGATATTATAGTAAAAAGCACACGCTAACATGAAAGTGCATACTTGTGTATAATGTGCATAGACATGGCATAGAATCTGATCGATCAATGTTGCTGCAATATTGTTTGTAAACGATAAAGTAACAGCTGACATATATAATATTGTATATATAAGTGATTGGCGAGATGTCAATATTGTACGTGTCCCATTGTAATCGCAATAATAATGAAGATCTTCCGGCTGACATCTATAATATTGTATATATAAGTGATTGGCGAGATGTCAATATTGTACGCGTACCATTAAAATCGCAATAATAATGACGATCTTCCAAACTCTCGTTTACGTATATGTAATATTCTAGTATTGAGTGAGAAACTTCTGAAAAGGGCGGTACAGTCCCAATGCTGTAATCTGTATGGTTGAAGCTTATAATGACGTCATCATATTAGCAACCTGCCTGTCTAGTTAGCAAATCTTCATTCTGTTGTATTTTACTACATTGTTATTGTGTGCTGATTCAAATATAAATGTGTGCTTTGTTGTTGTGTGATGCGTGTTATGTACATATACGTATGTATTGTGATTCTCTCCCACATATGCTGACTTATATAAAGCAGTATAGCATTGTTGTTCCTTCCCAAAAAGTGACAGCTGTAATCTGTTGTAATGCTAATTTCTTATTGTACGTAATTCATAATGGTATATTCTGAGTGAATCGTGATGTTAAAGGGACAGTAAATCCATATTTTATGTTTCATGATTCATAGAGAGAATCTAATGTTAAGCAACCTTACAATGTAGTTGTATGATGTAAATATGTTCATTGTTTATATGTGTTTTTTGTCCATAATATCAATGCACATGTATGAGTGAATGACAAAAGTTATGTATGTGCATCCATTAATGATCATGTGTTAAGTCTATGTAGATATGCTGTTCATGCAAGCATATGAGTTGAATAATTGAAATGTTCTAATAGAGGTAAATGAGACGTGTTTCCAATTGTCTACTGTTTGTGAATAATGAAATGTAAAAATTATATTTCTGTCCGTTTGAATCTGATGTAATTTTTCAAAAAGATTTCATATTGGTGATGGTGATTTGTAGTTGATGTAATTTAAATGTATATAACAATTTGATGTTGTAGTGAATTTCACACAAGTAAAAGCCATAACTCCATAGGGAAATAGTAAATTCTTGATCTATTTGTCATAGCGGGACTAACGCAAGAAAGAATGAGTTAGTTTCACAATTGTAACGCTGGTATTATGAGTTTTCAAGTCTACGCATTTTGCGTGCGTTAGGTAAATCTGCCTGTCGCGTGCATGAGCATGTCTTCCCCATAGAAGTCAATGGAGTAGAAAAATTTGTTGAGAAATAAAATCCAACACTTGTTTTGAGCGTAAAGTGAGTGACGTCATGTTCTTGTGTGAAAAAGTAGCTAAATCGTGTTTATTTCCTAATAAAAATCTGTTTTGTGTAGGTAATGTGCTGTATATTGTTTGTATGTATCTCATTGTGTATGTATGTGATAATATTTGTAGTTAGATATAGCTATATGAGTGTCTGTTCCCGTCTGTCTATGTAAGTCAATGGAAAATGGTTTTGTGTGCTTTTTTTTTTCAAACACCCGAGATCTCGTAACTTTGATCCGTTCTATTTTTACATGAAAATGTAAAATCTAAAAAATAAATATGGTGTAGTGTTTGTATGAGTGTAGGTGTACTTTGTGTAATGTTTTTTGAAGTGATTTGTGGATGTTTTTGTTAGCGGTATATGATTAACTACAGGGTCTGGGTTTACGTTAATGATTTGAGCGGAGATGGATATTTTTGTGGTGTTACGTAAACTCGTAATACCAGCGGGCGTTAAAAAGCAGCGTTAGGACCGGCCAATGCTGCTTTTTAACCCTAAATCGTAATCTAGCCGATTGTTAATAGATTGTAGATTACAAATATATATATATATATATATATATACATTTAGTTTAATAAATAAATAAAAAGATAGAGATGTGTATATGTGTGTACATTTATATATATATATATATATATATGTATATATATATATATATATATTTAAATATATATGTTGGAATATTTTAATAAATACTTTTTATTTACTATGGAATATATAATATCCATACTTAAAAAAAAAAATTGACATTAAACATCATATAACAATAAAACTGATTATAATGTTGACATTCATCATTGTATCATTGCAGATATAACAAGGTCACAACACAGGAGACCCAGGTATTTGATGCCAGTCTCCATGGAGAGCCCAAGGAGCAACAGGGCATCACCACCACTATAGTTAAGCCTCCTAGAACCGTTGAAGAACAGTGAATCGGGCACATCTTCAGATGTGTCAGGTACAGAAGGTAATTGAACATATCAACATGTTCTTATTATTTTACTGTAAAAGACTGATAAACAAAATTATATTGTTTAATAATGCAGTTTCATCCTGTATTTATTATTTCCTACAAACACAAGTTCGGTGCCCAGGGCATACAATTAGATATAGGCAGCACACCTGTCCTATCCAATATCAAAAAACATTACTACAGTACAGTAAGTAATGTGTAGGCATTTCAAGAGAAAGAAGGCACACACATTGATTAAAGCTTACAGGCAGTGAAACTTTAAAAAAACAAAACTTTAGAGCAGACACCATTGTTGCTGTTGAAGCGTTAAACATGATAAAATTGACCAGAGATATGCTAAGTGATTTAAACTGCACTTCCTTTCTATAACTTCTCTGATACATAAAATGGTATGAGATGCATTCTTTTCAACTCTGGTTTCCACCTCAAACATGTTTTCATGGCAACTTACAAGTTCAACCCGGAGCAGGGTGTGTATAGAGGAACATGAATAGTGCTGTATTTGGGTTACTATTTTTTGACTGTCAAGCAGCAAAATGCATGTTCACCAATGCACACCATGCAAAATGTGTAACTCATAAGTATTCACGAAAACAAGGCCAAGGTGGAAACCATAAATTCTACACACCTGTATGCAAGTGTTTTTCTCTTTTTATTTATATGTATTTAATATAATTAAAAAAAAAAGGGGAAAAGAAACCACAATGACATCAACAATAAAGATTAGAAATATAGAGTGCCTAGGGAAGAACAAATCCGAAGAAGAACACTGGGCTTTATGTTAGCAATTGTGTTTGAAAATATTTGATTGAAATAATTCATTTTTTATAACCGTCTATAGATTCGATGACCGAAATTTTTGACTTAACACATATTAATCATCATAACATTGATTTGCGTTTTGTGCTTCTTCTCGGACAGCTGAAGACCAGGGATCCTCTCAAGAGGATATTGTTGAGCAAGCAGGCCAGAGTCCAGAGGGGAGTATACAAGAGGGGCCTAATACTGAATGTAAGCATTTATCATATCCTGTTTTGTCACTGCTATATTGATTGGGAATTTTTGAAGCTTCATTTCTTTTGTTTGGGAGGACAATGTGGGGTGTAACCTAGGCCTTGACACATAGTCCGCATCACTAACAAGGTTTTGTGTTTTGTGCTTCTTCTCGGACAGCTGAAGGTGATGAATACGCCACAGTCCTGAGGGGAGTCTGGAGGAGGTGGCTGATAATGAATGTAAGCATTTTTCCTACCAATCCTGTTTTTTAAATGATATGTTGATATTGAATTTTTAGACAAGCACATTTTTTATGTCAAACTATGTGGAGTATAATCTATAACAAACAAATGGAGTACAGCACCTACCACTCATGAGACTCAGAGAGGGCTTACCAAGCACAGCACATCAATGATAAATAAAGTTCTTTAGCTTGTGATTAACAGTGACAACCTTTATTGTGCATACAGGGTCTATATCAGCAATGTTTTGTGCAACAATTTAGGCCTTTTTCAAGCTAAGTTGTTGCCTTCAACGTTGCTGATTTGGACCCTGTATGCACAATAGAGGTCAACACTGTTGATCACAAAATGGGAACTTTCTTTCTAATTGGAGTATAATCTAGGCCATGACACATATTATAAACCCATAACAATGGTTTGGTTTTGTGCTTCTTCTCGGACAGATGAAACAGATGACGATACTGAATATGCCGCCACAGCAGAAGAGGAGGTGGCAGTAACAGAAAGTAGGAATCTTTAATATGATATTTTAGAACTTATATCTTTAAAGTGAATGGTTGTAACATATTTTGTTTTTTGTTTTTATTCCAGCAAGTGAACAGGGCACACAAACTGAGCCCTTTATTCCAATTCTAATGGGCAACTTGAGGCAGGCACTGGGGTGGAGGCTGTGCGCCAAATGCAAGAAAACCCTATAATAAATAGTATTAACCCCTAATCTGCCCTCCCTAACATCGCCAACACCTAACTTCAAGTATTAACCCCTAATCTGCCGACCGGACCTCGCCGCTACTCTAATAAATGTATTAACCCCTAAAGCTAAGTCTAACCCTAACACCCCCCCTAAATTAAATATAATTTTAATCTATAACTAAATAAATTAAATCTTATTAACTATAGTCTTCCTATTCTTATTAACTATAGTCTTCCAATATAATTATTTGTTATATTGTAGCTATATTAGGGTTTATTTTACAGGTAAGTATTTAGCTTTAAATAGGAAGACTTTAGTGAATAAGATATAATTTATTTCGTTAGATTAAAATTATATTTAATTTAGGGGGATGTTAGGGTTAGGGTTAGACTTAGCTTTAGGGGTTAATACATTTATTAGAGTAGCGGCGAGGTCCGGTAGGCAGATTAGGGGTTAATACTTGAAGTTAGGTGGTGGTGACGTTGGGGAGGGCAGATTAGGGGTTAATACTATTTATTATAGGGTTTGCGAGGCGGGAGTGAGGCGGTTTAGGGTTTAATACATTTATTAGAGTAGCGGCGAGGTCCGGTCGGCAGATTAGGGGTTAATAAGTGTAGGTAAGGTAGTGGCGACGTTGGGGGGGCAGATTAGGGGTTAATAAATATTATGTAGGTGTCGGCGATGTTAGGGGCAGCAGATTAGGGGTATAGCACAAAATGAGGTGTGTGTATACACACACACCAAAGCAGCGCAATGAACCTGAAAGTTACCAATTAAATGTCATATATATATATATAAAAAAAAAATATATAGCAATACCTAAAATAAATGTGTGAAATTACAAACATAAATAACACAAAGTCCAGTAATGTAAATGCAAAGAAAGTTCTTTATACTGGTTCCAAAACAGTCAAAATAAAGCAAAAGGCTCCAGCAGCTCCTCTAGAACAGGTGATTCCACAGACCTTGATTGCAAACACGTTTTCTCTGAAAATAGAGAAGAGAGGAGCGCGGACTCAAATGCAGAGTAAAAATGGTTTAATATATAACACACACGACAAATGGCCACTCACAAGATAAAAATGTAAAATCAGCATATGTGTAACAATAACACCAAAGACTTATCGTCTCAAGCCAGCATCCTTCTGTGTCACAAAGATGTCAGGGTTGGCGTGTCCCTCCAATGATTTCCGAGTGTTGCCAAATCCAGGTTGTCAAGATATGTCCGTGAGGAGTGTTTCCAAATAAAGTTCATGCAATGGCATTGGACATAAACAACAGTAAATGTGCCTGTGTTTAAACACTAGGAATTGAAGCAAGGAGGATGACAAACTATGTGTGATTATACGGCTGTGTAATAACGTTCCTCTGCTCTTATACCTCCAGGCTCGTAGCTGCAGACTTAGAGCTGGGACGGCTTCACAGGAACGGATGGCTTAGGGGTACATAGGGATAATGTAGGTGGCGGCGGTGTGCGTTCGGCAGATTAGGGGTTAAAAAAATGTATTATAGTGGTGGCGATGTGGGGTGACCTCGGTTTAGGGGTACATAGGTAGTTTATGGGTGTTAGTGTACTTTAGAGCACAGTAGTTAAGAGCTTTATAAACCGGCGTTAGCACAGAAAGCTCTTAACTACTGAGTTTTTTCTGCGGCTGGAGTCTTGTCGGTAGAGGGTCTACTGCTCACTTCAGCCAAGACTCTAAATACCCACGTTAGGAAGATCCCATTGAAAAGATAGGATACGTAAATGGCGTAAGGGGATCTGCGGTATGGAAAAGTTGGGGCTTGGAAGTGAGCGTTAGACCCTTTCCTGACTGACTCTAAATACCAGCGGGCGGTAAAAAGCAGCGTTAGGACCCCTTAACGCTGCTTTTGACGGCTAACGCAGAACTCTAAATCTAGGCGATTGTTTCTTTTTTTGACTATAGTATAGATCCAATTAATAATATATTTTCTATTTATATAATTAGTAATAGGAATAAATAATGAAATATGAAGGTCAAGATTGATATAGTTAAAAAAATACAATGTTGAGGAACATGTTTAAAATTTTTAAAATATGCAACAGATATATATACAAGCGTACATACATAGAAAAATAGATATAAGTAATTAGATATTTATACCTCTCTCTCTCTATCAAAATAAGTTATATATATATTGAGGAAACATTTGATTTCTCAGATCTTTGTGCGGTAAAAGATTTACAAGAACTAGCAGAAGAACACAAAGTTAGAGAACAAGAAGTGAAATATAGTCATTTAAAGAAAAAGAGCTCCTTTTACCCAGTACATACTAGGTCAAAAGTCTTAGACATATTTAAAAAAACAGTTGAAAAAAACTGAGAGATCTATCTGAAAAAAATTCAAAAAAACTAAAAAAAGAATATTCAAATTTAAGCAACAAAGAAAGAATAGCCTTGAAAACACTAAAAGATAACGAAAATATCATGATTCGCCCATCTGACAAAGGGGGAAATGTGGTTATCCTAAATACTAGTGACTATCTTAAAGAGGCTCAAAGACAGTTAACTGATCAGGAGGTATATTTAAAATTAAAAGATAATCCAACAAGGGAATTTAGAAAGAAATTAATGAAAATCACAAAAAAATCCAAACTAGACAATATAATTATTGACACCCTGTAATTGAGTTATTCCAATTTTTCATTATTTTCCAAAATGACACAAAAATCCAACATGTCCTCCTGGACGTCCAATAATTGCAGGGATTAATTCCCTTAATGAACCCTTATCAGATTTTGTAAATACATTCTTACAGCCCTTAGTTAAGAATCTTCTTAGCTATGTACAAGATAGTACAGCCTTGCTGAATAAATTACAAAATATTACATGGAAAGATAACTACAGATTTTTAGTAGTAGATGTATCTTCTCTATACACTTGTATAGAGCACAATAAAGGAATTAAAGCAATTGAATTTTGCCTGGATTATTTTAGTGATTATGACTCGGCCATTAAGGCATTCTTATTGAATGCCATTGAATATCTTCTTACCCACAATTTTTTTATGTTTGGTTCGGATTTCTTTCTCCAGAGACGTGGAACAGCGATGGGGGCCAAGTTTGCCCCATCATACGCCAACCTTTTTATGGGTTGGTGGGAGCTGTTCCATGTCTTTGGAGAAAGAAATCTGTTCAGGAATAAGGTCATACATTTTTTTAGGTATATAGATGATCTGCTTTTTATTTTTGATGGGGATACAACAGAAACTGAAGCATTCTGTCAATATCTAAATGATAATGATTGTGGATTAAAATTTGTAGGAGAACATAATCTGAATAATATTAACTTTTTGGATATTAAACTCCAAGTTGACATAGAAGAAAATAAAATCCGTACCACACTATACAGGAAGCCTACTGCAGGTAACACGATACTACAATACAATTCCTGTCACCCCAGACATGTCCTAAGAGGCATTCCAAAGGGGGAATATATAAGGGCAAGAAGAAACTGCTCTAATGACAAAGATTATAACAAACAATGTCAAATTATAACTGAAAGATTAAAGCAGAGAGGCTATAATGAAAATGTACTAAATAAAGCACAAGAAAGTGTACAACTTACAACTAGGAAGGATTTACTGACATATAAGACTAAGGGCGTTAATAAAATACAACAAGATATACCAAAGTTTATTACTACATATAGTACAGACTTCAAAGAGATCAGTAAAATCATAAGAGAAACAATTCCAATTTTACATTCTGACCCTATCTTGAAACAAATCACTAGTGAGGGTATAAATCTAATATCAAGAAGAGGTAAAACTTTATCAAATTTTTTATCTCCATCAAATTTACCAAACAAACAGAATAAGTGTTGGTTAAAAGAGAGAAAGGGCTTTTTCAAATGCAGAAGGAATATATGCAAGACTTGCAATCATGTAATTGAAGGTGACAAATTTATCTCGAATGTCACACAACAAGAATATAATATCAAATATACATTAATTGCGCAACTACGCATGTAGTTTATCTGCTTAGATGTGAACAATGTAATTTAGAATATGTTGGAAAAACAAAACGTAGCCTGAAAGATAGATTCCTACAACACCTAAGATCCATAGAGCAGGGGTGTCAAACTCAAATTCATCGGGGGCCGCATCAGCAGTTTGGTCACCCTCAAAGGGCCTGCTGCCCCCCCCCAACCCCCCCACCCCCTTTGTTTTTAGGCTGTTTTTCAGCCACAATAATTTTTGGTCATGGTATAATGTGACTTTTTTAAGATTAGGACACAAGGAAGGAACAATTATTTCTAATGTTATTAAAGTTCACAACTTTTTCACATTCACACACATATGTACGCACACACACAGAAACATACATTCACACATTTACACACACACAAAAAACATACATTCACACTGTCACATTAACACACACACACACACACATTTACACACATTTTCACACACACACACACACACACACACACACACACACACACACACACACACACATTTACACACATTTTCACACACAAACACACATATTTACACACACAGACATAAATTCACAGATACACACACAGACATAAATTCACAGATACACACACAAACATACATTCACATATTTACACACACAAACATACATTCACACATTTACACACACAAACATACATTCACACATTTACACACAAACACACATTTACACACAAACACACATTTACACACAAACACACATACACATACTTACACACACATACTTACACACACAAACATACATTCACACATTTACACACACACAAAAACTTTATTACTGCTCTGATTTAGATGGGCAATAAACTAATGATAATGCAGTGTGAATATGTTTTCCCATGCATGCAAGCATAACAGGCAGGGATAAGGTTAATAAAATCTGTGCAGACTACAAATCAGTCACAGACAGTACAAGTGTAGGAGCAGACTCCCGAGATAAAGATTTGATTTATTACCTGGGGAAAAGTTGAGAGCAGAATAAGACAATCTGCAGAGACAGAGCCTCAGAACGGCTGTTTACTTAGAATTGTCCTGCTGACATATTATTTAAAAAAAAACATGTGCCTGCTGCTGCCTCACTGGTCTCTGCTGCTAGCCCTTTTCCCACGAGTGCAGATACATAGGGAAGCTGGGAGGAAGTGATGAGGGAGCAGGTGGTCAGTGTCTTGTTCTCACTCAGTCACTTCCTACCAGCCAGAAGTTTTCCATAAGTTAAATATGTATGTGAAGGCTGTCGGCGGCTACACGGGCCACATGACGAGGTCTGGTGGGCCGGATTCGGCCCGCGGGCCTTGTGTTTGACACCCGTGCCATAGAGG